>NC_133372.1:29600651-29688699 GCF_049309525.1 Garra rufa
ACATGTTGCCATGGCAACAGTATTTGATGTATCAAGGACCCCTTCACAGATTCTCATCGGCCGTGTTTTGATATTATTCTGATGGAGTTTGAAGCAAATTGAGTAAAATTAAGAGGTTGATTTAAAAGTGTTTTGCAAGCAACACACTTCCTGCTGCCAGTTGGTGGCGCTATAACTTTGACTCATAATAGTCACATCTCTGTGATCGGTATCATACGACGAACAAACTGCTTAAGTTTGGTCAAAATCAGATAAAGTGTGTCAAAATTATTAGACATTTCCTGTTTCTCATTTCTCGCCATAATTTGTCGCCCTGCCACGGCCAAACCGTTCGAGATACCAAAAATCCCCTGGCAATTTTGCATTCCCAATATCTTGAGATCATGCTGACCGAGTTTGGTGGCCATCGGTGGAAAGGTCTAGGAGGAGTATTTCAAATTCCACAGCTTGATTTTTCCAAAAATCCATATTTAAATAAAAATAGCTGACTTCCTGTTGGTCGTAGCTAATGGGTGTAAATTAGAAAGTTGTCCGGCTTGATGAGTCCAATATATGTACCGAGTTTGGTGACTGTAGGACAAAGTAACCCCCCAACTTTTGTCAAAAGGTGGCGCTATGGAGCGCCTGCTCCACGCCCATTTATGGGCTTTTATCAGTGTTTAACTGTCATTAATACAGATGTGTGTATTGAGTTTCATGAAATTCTAAGCATTTTAAGTGGCTCAAAAACACAAAAAACTAAAGTTAAAGTTTGACACGTTGCCATGGCAACATGATAAAAGTTATGGATAACGCCCTTCACAGATTCTTATCGGTCGTGTTTTGACATTATTGTGATGAAGTTTGAAGCAAATTGAGTGAAATTAAGAGGCTGAGTTTAAAGCGTTTCAAAAACGTCACGCTTTCTGCTGCCAGTTGGTGGCGCTATAACTTTGACTCATAATAGTCACATCTCTGTGATCGGCATCAGACGATGAACAAACTGCTGAAGTTTGGTCAAAATCAGACAAAGTATGTCAAAGTTATTAGGCACTTCCTGTTTCTCATTTCTCGCCATAAATTTGTCGCCCCGTCACGGTCAAACCGTTCGAGATATCAAAAATCCCCTGGCAATTTTGCGTCCCCAATGTCTTGAGATCATGCTGACCGAGTTTGGTGGCCATCGGTGGAAAGGCCTAGTAGGAGTATTTCAAATTCCATTGCATGCACTTTTTAGACATCCCTGAATAGCCGACTTCCTGTTTGGCGAAGCACGGACTATGAGTGTGAAATTTGTTCGGCCCGATGAGGTCTATATGTGTATGAATTTTGGTGACTGTAGGTCAACCGTTGTGCGTTCCAGAGCCCTTCAAAAGTCGCAATTTTTAACGCTGTGCCATGCCCCCCCCAGGTGACCCCCCCATGTCAAAGTCTGTCCGGCCCTGATGGCCGCAGGTTCCAATGTGTGTGCAAAGTTTCAAGAGTTTTCGTGTATGTTAAGGCCCCCGAAATCCCCCAAAACATTGAAAAAAAAATAATAATAATAATAATAATCCTTAGAAAAACAATAGGGCCTTCGCCCTTTTGGGCTCGGGCCCTAATAAAGAAATTTAACCCATTATCTCCACGCTGGCTGACCTAGATGTTCAGGTCAGCAGAAAGATGGGTCAAACATTAATATTTAATTTAAACTCTCTTTCTAACATGAATCTTTAAATACAAGGGCAGGGGGATGGGGAAAAGAGTTAGCCCTGGATAACACATGATGAGAGGGTCAAGGTGGAGCAACTGGAAATGCACTTGCACCATCTGACTCTCTGTTATCAACTCCATCATTAACACAAATGAGGTGGAGCACCACAGTGGCACAGCGGCCCAGAATAAAAGCATCAATCTTAGGCCTCCTAAATGAAAAGGGCAGAGAACTTCACAAGTAAACGGCACTGTTAGGGCTATCCATTAGCTTTATCTCTATTGAACAGCACTGCTGCCTGACTAGTCTCCTTGGTACTGTAGATATACTGTAGCACATATAAGGGCCAAAAGGAAATAAATGAATAAAATCCCTAAAAGAGCAACAAAAACAACACCACCCAAAACCGTAGATGGCATGGAAACTTTCCCGGTCAATAGCTATTTATATGTTAAGCAGTGTCCTGAAACCTACACTGGCACTTTAAAAAATGCATTGGCAAAAAAATGGATTTTTGAAAGACGATAAATCTCAAACTATGTCAGAACAGTCTTACAATTAAGGTGAGACCAAACAGCGGCACTGAACACATCAAAAATACATGTGGAGATGTTATTGTAACAATGTTCTGCTACTGGAGAGTGAACATAACAGGAGACAATGCCCCCATTTTCATTCGACTTCAAATCTCAGATCAATAATTAATCAAAGGTTCCGCCACATCAATGTCAAGCAGCAACACGCATGCAATGCAACTACTGACGACAGAAAGGGAATTAGAGCAAGTACTCTGTGATGCCAGATAATGACAGCTTTTATACTTGATCGACGGTCATGTGTCTTTAAAGAAATCATTAGAACCTGATTAGACTAACGGTGCGTTTCACATTCTGTGAAATACTGCTAATTAATTGTTTTGTTTTTTTTAAGGGCAGTTTTTAATTTCATGGTGTGTCACCTTTGTGGGGCATAAAGGAGTTCAAATCAATTGTAGTGTATTGGGAGTTCACTTTATAACAAGAAAGATTTTTACCAGTCGAGTGCAGCGACCATGCCCTGGATCTCCTTGTCGGTCGTAATGTCTAATTTTGTAATCTTGACAGGAAATAGAATAAATATGGTGGCCCAGTAGTGCACAACACAACAAAATCTCCACAACACAAAGCATAGAACTGCTCATTTTGTTGTGTTATGGCTTGTTTTCGTTGTGTTTTACTAATTTTTAGTTTAGAAATTAGGGCTGCACGATTAATCGAATGCGATTATGAGGCGTGTTTAGTCAATGAAGCCGGTACTTTGATTAGTAGTAAATCTCCATCACGTGCGTTCAGCTGCGTTCAGCTGGAGTGTTCAGAGGCGTAAATCACTGACAAGCTACGCCAAATCGCGCTCAAAATCGAATTAGATTTTTAGCGTGATTTGGCGTAGCTTGTCAGTGATTTACGTCTCTGTGTATTAACTGCCGCTCCAGCGGAACGCACGTGATGGAGATTTACTACTAATAAAGGAACCGGCTTCATTGACTAAACGCGCCTCAAAATCGCATTCGATTTATCGTGCATCCCTATTAGAAATATATTTGGAAGCGGCAGACAGGTCAATTTAACCTTTCTTAAATCATCACGATTTGAATTAAAATCCACAGATATAAAAAACTTAAAGCATATCACAATATTAGTTTAATCGTTTAACCTTGATAAATGTATGCTATGAGGCGCATATCCAATCGTTTGTGCGGAGAGTGAAAGCTGAAGCGCGCTTTGCAGAACATCGAGGCGCCGGTGCGATGTGAAACTTTATTTTTGCTCATAAAGGTAAGAGTAATATATCATCCGGAACTGTAAAGGGTCTACCTTAGTTTGTGTGTACTCACAGTATCAACAAAACATGCTTTTAAAGAAAACAAACAGGATGCACTTTCTGATGTCTTGGTGTTGAACACGGGTGCTTCACAAAAATTAACCGAAACCCAGCTAATTGTCTCATTACATTTTTACTTCACTACTATAAAACGAAATAATTCAAATTGAAAACAAAACTCTTTCATTAGCTATAGGCCTAATCCATAAAGATGCATTTTGGCATTAAAGGTGCGTCCAATGAGCAGATGGCGAGTCAGGATCGTCAACTTCATCTTTGCGACAAATACTAGTTTATTAATAATTCGAATGCTGAATATCTTTGTTTGCTGTCTCCGTGTTAGTGGCGCAGGAGTCTGATCTTTATTCATATAAAAAAGCGCGAATGAGAACCGTTTCGCGGGGGATGCCAGGTGTATGAAAAAAAAAAAAAAAAGAATATTCGAATCTCAAAATTCAAACCAACCCACAGATCGAATATTCTGGTCCAGCCCTAGTTGTGACTTGTTTCCATGGTGTTGTGCTAATTTTCGATTTGTGTTGCGGCTTGTTTCCATTGGGTTGTGCTAATTTTGTTGTTTTGTATCTTGTTTTCTTAGTGTTGTGCTAATTTTGTTGTGTTGTGGCTTGTTTCCATTGCGTTGCGGCTTTTTTCTGTTGTGTTTTGCTAATTTCATTGTGGTCCAGCTTGTTTCCATTGTGTTGGGCTAATTTTGTTGTGTTGTGGCTTATTTCCATCATGTTGTGCTAATTCTGATTTGTGTTGCGGATTGTTTCCGTTGTGTTGTGCTAATTTCATTGTTTTCCATTGTGTTGCGGCTTGTTTCTGT
The DNA here is from genome assembly GCF_049309525.1 of Garra rufa. NCBI lineage: Eukaryota > Metazoa > Chordata > Actinopteri > Cypriniformes > Cyprinidae > Garra > Garra rufa. Next base: position 29,605,013 of record NC_133372.1, read on the forward strand.
TGTGTTGTGGAGATTTCATTGTGTTGTGCACTGCTGGGCCACCGTAATAAAGGTTTATAGTCTATACAAAAGATGGAGCTAAACACTTCAAACAAAAGTACCTTGGCAACTTCAGGAGAAAGAATGTTCTCAAAGGCCTCCAGAGCGAGCAGGTGGGCCCGGGCATGAGCTTCTAATTCAGAGGCACCCGAGTTTCCAGCAGCTTCTCTTAGAAGCGGCAGCTGTACTAAAATGAGATGTGATATTGTTATGCAATTTCAATTACGCCGCAGGGAGAAGGATCAATCCAACAGCCGCTCGTTTCCCCGGGTGAGCAAAGATGAGACAGGGACGCTCCAGAACATCCTTTAAATTACACAGCGATTCAGATGGTGTTCTCTGCACTTGCTGGTTTTGTCAGCGTTACACGTTTTAGTGGTTATTTCTATTTCTTGAAGCAGCTGTGTGTGCATATGGCATCTGAAGTGGTTCCATTTGCAAGCCAGCGATTCTTGGAATCGCAGAACGACTGAACCGCAGTTTAACTAGGAAGGTCAATCAACTGTATTCCAGATGGATATATGTGTAACTTAACAAGTGTACACTTAGAAAAGGCTGCCAGTTTGTGTTGCCATTTTAAAAAGCTAGTTCAAATAACTCCTTGATCTGCATTCACTTGATTCAACATTCACTGAGAATGACTCTCACGCTGAATGAGCACAGTCACGCAGTGACACCGCAATGGCTTTGAAATGAGTCATATACTTTGAAAACCTGCAGTAACCTACAGGAGGAACAACTGGTGGTTTATTATTCGTGACACCAAAGGTTGTTCTGTGTGGAATAATTATTGAAAATGTTTTTTTTTTTTTCAAAAACTAACAGTGGCCGGGATTCAAGGACAAAATCAATGATGACTATTTGAAATAATTAGCTCTGCTTCCCGGGCATCAGTTTCATATAAAGACATTTTAGTAGAATATGCTAGTGTAAAATTCACTGCCAAATTGCTAGTGTTTTGATTGGTTTTCATGCTGTTGCTATGCAGTTGTTAGCATGGTTCCAGAGCCATATTGAAAGAGAGTTGCGACACGCTTTGATCTCGCCGCCGCGCAGTCACGTGGTTCATGGAGCTCTCAATAGTTCCAAACAACTCCGCACTGTCAATGTGTTTGAATGGGTTTAAGCAGGATAGACAACAGTTTTACTATATTTGCAGCAATTTCGAGTAATTATTAACACATAATGTGCATTGATTGTGTATTGATAACTTCTTTGAATACGCTTTACAATCGCATTTTATTCTGGGGAGTGATAAAGAGACATAATTAATATGTTCTCATACTTTTTGGCAGTCAAATGTGACCAAACACCTTAAGTGTAACTTTTATTCAATTAAATAATTGTAATATATATAGTTCAGTTCTATTTAGTTAATATTTTGAGAAGTTTTTTGTACTAAATAATACAGTATGTGCAATAATGATCCTGACCATTTAAAAGATAACATTTTGTAATATAGTATTTATATTATAGTTAGTGTGATATTTAAGGTAAAATACAGTTGAATGTGTATTTGGACATGATCAAACACTCTCTTATAATTTAACATATAAAAATATGTTTCGATTTAACGATTTAATGTTAAATAAAAAAAGTAATTTACTCGTGTTATTTTATGATATTCAAATATACAGCATAAGTGAATATTATAAAAGGCAAGCAAAAATTGCATTTAACACAATAGAAAAGATGAAAACAGTGTTTAAAAAAACACAAGGCAACCAATTGTATTCAGCATAGATTTCTATCGTATTTCTTGAATGCAGTCTTTACTGAAACTCATTCAACCTCCTACAGTGAGAGAAAGATCGCAGAAAGACTAAAAACATAAAAATATGACAACTAGTATCTGGTTATGGTCGCTATTGCGGTGTTTTTCTCGTTATCTAACCGCATTTACAGTATAACTGTTTATTTTTTAACGATAAACATTAACTATAACACGCTTCATAAAATACCACTACTGGTCAGTTTTCCGAGAGGTCAACTGATGCGTTAAAATGTTAAAAAATGCAGTAATTTCTTCAATTTACCGGCGACTGTGCTTGAGAAATGCTGAAATGAATGGGCTTCAATGGAGGAGCTATTGGTTGTTTGGAACTATTGGCCGCTCCATGACACGCTTTACTTCCGCATTCCTCAGTTCCTATGGAAGCCTATGGGAGTGTCGTAACTCTGTTTCTCTATGGCTCTGCATGGTTCTAAGCCAATTACTTTTCAAATCAAAACAGTCCACAATCAAGCTTCTAAGTGTGTGCTTACATTTAAAGTCAAACAGAAGTAGCAACACATTTTTTTTCTTCCATTTGTGACAAAGTACATTTAAGCGGACAGATTATTGAAAAAAATAAAAGGGAAGCCATTTGTTTAAAACCACCTCATGTGAGCGTAAAACCTTTTTGCGATATATAGGAGTTTTTACAAAATTTACGTATTTTCATTAGCCGTATTTTCAATTCACAATTTGAAAACAGTAGGCATCCGCCTCCGAAAGCAATCACTGCATTTATTGTGTTTCGTCTGCTTGCTCTTTTATTCTATATGAACATTTCTTTATTCTATAGCTTCTCCTACATTTCTTATTGATATTTAGAGGCAGTTTATCAGGAAGAGACGGTTTTGTTTTCTTAGGGTGTGTTCACACTTGTCATGTTTGGTTCGATTATAGGATAACTGTTGCCAAAATGCTACCTGGGCTGTTTTTTTTTTTTTACTGTAAACGAGACAAACTTATATCTAAAAGCATAATTACGACAAACGAGCCATTTTTTAGATTGACCGTGATTTAGTTTTGTGGTCAGTGGCCGGTGAATGGGAGTACTAGGGGCATACATTTGAGCGCATCAAAATCGATATTTTTACAACACTAAGAAGGCTCGACACACCATGACACTTTGCTCGAAGTATCACATGGGTCTCTACACATGAACTCCAGCATTGAGAACATTGTTCGTGTACACACAGTTTACTAAAAAGAAAGTTTTTGAACAACTTTCGGAGATCGACACCTCTTGACTGGCAAGACAGCCGCGAGCGGAAACCCAAACAGTGTAAGTGAGTTGTTCAAAAACTTTCTTTTTAGTAAACTCTGTGTACACAAACAATGTTCTCAATGCTGGAGTTCATGTGTAGAGACCCAGGCGATACTTCGAGCAAAGTGTCATGGTGTGTCGAGCCTTCTTAGTGCTGTAAAAATATCGATTTTGATGCGCTCAAATGTATGCCCCTAGTATTCCCATTCACCGGCCACTGACCACAAAACGAAATCACGGTCAATCTCAAAAACGGCTCGTTTGTCGTAATTATGCTTTTAGATATAAGTTTGTCTCGTTTACAGTAAAAAAAAAACAGCCCAGGTTGCATTTTGGCAACAGTTATCCTTTAAAACAAACTCAGGTGCGATTGCTATGTTGGTGCGGTTCATTTGAGTAAGTGTGAACGCTGCCATCCGAACCCTGGTGCACACCAAACAAGCGGACTGAGACTGTGCTAAAAAGATGGTTCTCGGTCTACTTCCAGACAAACTCTGGTGCGGTTCGAATTAAGTATGAAAGCAACACAGACCAAGTACTTCTAAACAAACCAAAAACAAGAAATAATGACAAGATGCAGAGCTATGCAACATGATTTCATGAAGGGAACAAGTGGTGTATCCAAAACAAAATGAGCAGAGGGAAAACGTGGAGCAACAAGGAAGTAAAATGTTACTATGCCTTTAGGATTGGTATCTTTAGGTTCACAGTCAAAAATGCCAGTGTGAACGCTAAGCGGACCAGGACCAAATGTATCATTTTCCTTTTTGGTACGGACCAAATGAACCAAGCTAACTGAAGTGTCATGTCATGTTTGGTTCGATTAAAACAAACTCAGGTGTGATTGCTCTGTTAGTGCGGTTCATTTAAGTGTGAACGCTGCCATCCGAACCCTGGTGGGCACCATACAAGCGGACAGAGACTGCTAAAAAGATGGGTCTTGGTGCGCTTCCAAACGAACTCTGGTGCAGTTCGAATGAAATATGAGCGCAACATGGACCAAACACTTCTAAACAAACCAAAAACAAGAAATAATGACAAGATGCAATGCTATGCGACATGATTTCATGAAGGGAACAAGCGGTGAATCCAAAACAAAATGAGCAAAGGGCAAACGTGGAGCAACAAGGAGGTAAACTGCCTTTTATGAACTCTTTGTGAGTTCACAAGTGGTGAAAATAAAATTATATACATGCAACAATGAGCGTGCTTAGTCCAGCAGATGGCATTAGGTGTATTCGATTTAAAGCTTTAAATTGAATGCACCTTTTCCTTTTGTTAGGAGTGTTCGGTGAGTTCTGTCACAAAATATACGTCATTCAACCCAACCAATCAGGTTGTGTCACTATGCTTAGATTCTGTATTTTTAGGTTCACTGTCAAAAATGCCAGTGTGAACGCTAAGCACACCTCTCCTCAAAAATCTGCATGATTTGAGGTATCAATCAAGCCTGTAATAAAACCTGAAATCAAAATCCCTAATTTGTGTACAACTGTAGTGGTATGCACCACTAACACAAACATACTGTGTCCTTGAAGGAGGAGAAAACTGGTCTAGTGTTTAGACAATGACACGTTACCCTGTGGAGGATTTAGACCACAGCTCACAGCTGGGTCTTGGCCTCCAGACCTGCTGCGAGACAACAGGACTGATCATGAATCCCTCATTAGAGATGCAGCGAAGAATCTGTGGGAAGATTTTTACAAGCCTGAAGGAGATTTAAAGATGGTAAATTCTTAAATTTGAAGGAAAGAACAGGGGAAGGAAATAATGAAGGAAAGTGCATAAATGAAGGAAAATACAGACGTTTAAGACTAAACGACAGAAAGTGCTTTGGATGTCCTTTATGTGTGGGAAGACTTGCTTACCACTCTATTATTATCAGTCTAATTGTGTGCACTTGTGTGGCTCTAAATGACACTGGGCACACAGAGAGAAGCAGAGAGGGAAAAACTGGAAAATATAAACACAGAGGTTAAAGAGTCAGAGTAGTTTATCAGACAGATACAGGTAAGACACCGAAAGATCACTTTTTAGAAGCACAGAAAAAACGAAAGGCAAGAAAGCGAAATGTGTACAAAAGTTAATATGTGAAGCAGTCAGACACGACAAGCTCTTCTGAGTATGCAAATAATGAATAAAGGATGTGGGTTGTGAAAACTCTGACACTCTAATTGGGGTTCCTGTTGGTAAAGATCTGACCGGTTTAGACGCCTCGTTACCCTTAGGGTATAATTAGCTTAGCGTCCTCAGTCCACAGTCATTCAATTAAGAGTCTGTTCTGTCGTGCATGCTAAAACAGATGTAGCTGGGTAATTGTCTTCATTCTGAGCACTCCTGATGAAAGGTGATCTAAGTGGCTGAGCAGATCAGTGCAAACATGCCTAATACCGCCCAGAAACAAACCCGTGACTGTACAACTGATGTCATAGATACAATATCACTGGCTAACGTATCAAATTTGTTCTACATTTCACTTCATATAGATGTACTGTACTGTATCTCTTGCAGTTAAAAACAATCACTTGTTTGTGTATAACCATTAGCTGCTTGTACTCTAAAAGAGCGTTGACACATACAGCGGTTTGTAACAAAGCCAATGAAGGCAATCAAAACTGGGTGTGGCCAGGGATCAACAAAATTAATCTTTATGCAAATGAGTAAATGAGCAAATGTGATGTGGCAGCTACCAATAGGATTGGGGATGCTGGTGAACAATTTGTGAAAACTAATTCATATATAAACCAGTTAAATACTAAACTCTCTCTCTCTCTCTCTCTCTCTCTCTCTCTCTCTCTCTCTACACTCACTGGCCACTTTATTAGGTACACCTGTCCAACTGCTCGTTAATGCAAAGTTCTAATCAGTTAATCACATGGCAGCAACTCAGTGCATTTAGGCATGTAGACATGGTCAAGACAATCAGCAAGAAAAGTGATTTAAATGACTGAACGTGGCATGGTTGTTGGTACCAGACGGGCTGGTCTGAGTATTTCAGAAAACTGCTGATCTACTGGGATTTTCACGCACAACCATCTCTAGGGTTTACAGAGAATAGTCCGAAAAAGAGAAAATATCCAGTGATCGGAAGTACTGTGGGCGCAAATGCCTTGTTGATGCCAGAGGTCAGAGGAGAATGGCCAGACTGGTTCGAGCTGATAGAAAGGCAACAGTAACTCAAATAACCAATTGTTACAACCAAGGTATTCAGAAGAGTATCTCTGAACGCACAACACGTCGAACCTTGAGGTGGAAGACCACACCGGGTGCCACTCCTGTCAGCTAAGAACAGGAAACTGAGGCTACGATTCGCACAGGCTCACCAAAATTGGACAATAGAAGATTGGAAAAACGTTGCCTGGTCTGATGAGTCTCGATTTCTGCTGCGACATTCGGATGGTAGGGTCAAAATTTGGCGTCAACAACATGAAAGCGTGGATCCATCCTGCCTTGTATCAACGGTTCAGGCTGGTGGTGGTGGTGTAATGGTGTGGGGGATATTTTCTTGGCACACTTTGGGCCCATTAGTATCAATTGAGCATTGTGTCAATGCCACAGCCTACCTGAGTATTGTTGCTGACCATGCTTATCCCTTTATGACCACAGTGTACCCATCTTCTGATGGTTACTTCCAGCAGGATAACGCGCCATGTCATAAAGCGCGAATCTCAGACTGGTTTCTTGAACATGACAATGAGTTCACTGTACTCAAATGGCCTCCACAGTCACCAGATATCAATCCAATAGAGCACCTTTGGGATGTGGTGGAATGGGAGATTCGCATCATGGATGTGCAGCTGACAAATCTGCAGCAACTGCGTGATGCTATCATGTCAATATGGATCAAAATCTCTGAGGAATATTTCCAGTACCTTGTTGAATCTATGCCACGAAGGATTAAGGCAGTTCTGAAGGCAAAAGTGGGTCCAACACGGTACTAATAAGGTGTACCTAATAAAGTGGCCGGTGAGTGTATGTATATATATATATATATATGTATGTGTATGTGTGTGTGTGTGTGTGTGTGTGTGTGAGTGTGTGAGTGTGTGTGTGTAATATTGTGAATATTGTAAATTTGTTAAGCACCAAACAGGAAATAAAGTCTGAATACATAAATGTAAATTGTGTATATAGAAGCAAATCAGAATATATTTTTTAGAAATCTGAATATACAGAAGTAAATCAGAATGTACATTTACATTATTTATTCTGAATAATAACTACGTATTCACAATTTTACATTTATATATTCAAACTTATAACTACATATTCAGATTTACTTCTGTATATTCATGATTTAAATATTAAGATTTTTTTTGTATTCAAACTTTCAACTAAATATTCTGAGTTACATTTATATTTTCAGACTTGTATCTTTATATTCTGGCAATTTTATATTCAAATTTATAAATATATATTCTGATTTACTTCTGTCCATTCAGACTTCCAACTAAATATTCTGATTTACATTTAATTCATATATATTCTGATTCAGATTCATAAAAATATACACCTTTTCATATAACAGATAGGTTAACTGTTTTTGTAGTGTTAAGGGAAAGCACCTCCACAGCGCGTTCTTAACATAAGAGAAAGACACAGTTTTCTGCTTGCTGCAATAAATCTCTATTTTTCTGCACTAAACAAGTGAATTTTGCCAAAATATTTTCAGAGATAGTAGACAAAATGTTATGGAATAATAATTGACTGAAAACCTAATTTTGACAAACAACTGACATTTGACCTATATTTGACTCTAATTAAACTTGATTGGATTCCAAATTAAAAAAATCTAATTTTTGATTAGAAGTTATGGAGTAACTTCACCATTTTGTAATGGAATAGGGATGGCCATTATGAGCGACAATACAGCCACTTGTTGACCTCCATTGATAAAAACGCTGTGTGTGTGTCAACGCTCCATTAGAGGTACGAGATCCTAACATCTGATGTGTGTCCCTAACCTTTAAAATGGAGACAAGAGTATTTACTATGCGTTGGGACTGTTTGCTTTTCAATATATTACATAAAATGTAACAAACAAAACCATCAAACGCTTAATGTCACCTTGGTCTTCCAGATTCATCAGAAGTACAAACAGCGGTGGACAGTTTTGACAATATTGACATTGATTGACTTGAACCCTCTAAGCAAAGCATCAAGCGGTGTTTTTCTAAGTGCGCAAAATCACATTAAACAGCAATTTCGTCCTCCAAGCAGTCAGAGGGGCCGTGTTTGTTGAGCACATTAAGCAGACGCAGGGTGCTCTCGTCCTGCTGTCCCCAGCTTTCATCACTCTCATCTGTGTTTGACTCATATTCGGATGCGATTCCCGACTCGCGGAATTTTAGCAGCTCGAGGCTACCCAGAAGCTCGTCCCGTGATGAGGGCGAGACGCCTTGGGATGATGTGTCGGGACTCTCCTCCTGTTGGGGTGGTCCCGGAAGAAAGCGGAAACACTCAAACTTGATCAAGCACTGGTCCCTACCTATTGGACTGCCCAGTGGCAGGGATAGCTGTGTCCCGTCGTTGAGTGGAGGAAGGATGGCGTCCTCTGGTCTGGGGGTGGTGGGGTCGCATAGGACTGGGGGCACGTTGGCACGGAAGGTGATTTCCAGGAGACTGTCTTGGGATCCCACTGTTGAGAAAGAGGAAAAGATTGAGGCCTTTTCACATTTAACCACAAAAAGTATTCTCAGAGCTTCAGAAAATCATGGTTGATGTCACATGGACTATTTAAACAATGTCCTTACTAACTTTCTTGAACGTGTCAGTTGTATTGCTGTCTAGGCAGGGTCTGAAAGCTCTCAGATTTCATCAAAAATATCTTAATTATAAGGTCTTACGGGTTTTAGATTCACTTATACATTGGGGAAAATAATTATTTGATCCCCTGCTGATTTTGTACGTTTGGCCACTGACAAAATGAACAGTCTATAATTTTAATGGTAGGTTTATTTTAACAGACAGAATAGCAACAAAAAAAAAAATCCAGAAAAACACATTTCAAAAAAGTTATAAATTGATTTGCATTTTAATGAGTGAAATAACTATTTGATCCTCTATCAATCAGCAAGATTTCTGGCTCCCAGGTGTCTTTTATACAGGTAACAAACTGAGATTAGGAGCACTCTCTTAAAGGGAGTGCTCCTAATCTCAGTTTGTTACCTGTATAAAAGACACCTGTCCACAGAAGCAATCAATCAATTAGATTCCCAACTCTCCACTATGGCCAAGACCAAAGAGCTGTTCAAGGATGTCAGGGACAAGACTGTAGACCTACACAAAGCTGGAATGGGATACAAGACCATTGCCAAGCAGCTTGGTGAGAAGGTGACAACAGTTGGTGCGATTATTCCCAAATATAAGAAACACAAAATAACTGTCAATCTCCCTCGGTCTGGGGCTCCATGCAAGATCTCACCTCATGGAGTTTCAAAGATCATGAGAACGGTGAGGAATCAGCCCAGAACTACAAGGGAGGATCCTGTCAATGATCTCAAGGCAGCTGGGACCATAGTCACCAAGAAAACAATTGGTAACACACTATGCCGTGAAGGACTGAAATCCTGCAGCACCTGCAACGTCCCCCTGCTCAAGAAAGCACAAGTACAGGCCCGTCTGAAGTTTGCCAAGGAACATCTTAATGATTTAGAGGAGAACTAGGTGAAAGTGCTGTGGCCAGATAAGACCAAAATCGAGCTCTTTGCCATTGATTCAACTCGTAGTGTTTGGAAGGAGGAGGAATGCTGCCTATGACCCCAAAAACACCATCCCCACCATCAAACATGGAGGTGGAAACATTATGTTGTAGGGGTGTTTTTCTGCTAATGAGACAGGACAACTGCACCACATCAAAGAGACAATGGACGGTTAGGTTTTTCCACTCTCTTTTCTCTGTAGTTGTCATCTGCCTTCCTTTATATTATATAACGCTTCATAATGTCAGTTCTGCTCCACTTTTTCCCCCCCTTTTCTTCTGCTCCAGCAGGTTAATAACAGTGCTCCTACCCCTGTAACACATCCTCACTTGCCCTCTCTGAATAGATCTGATGTGTTTCAGCAGCTTTCCTTGACTCGTCTTTTCACTCAGACTCTCCCATCTGTTCCACCTCTCTTTCCATCACATACAATTTCACTTGCCTTTTAACGTCTCTGCCATCACGGCACTCCACAGGGGTTAATTTCAGGCTTATTTTAAAGCACACTTTCATATAGACCAGCAGCTGTCTTTTACATTAGGCTGCACGATAAAGAGCTCTTATCCTTGACTGTCCCAACTGTCACACTTAAGTCACCTTGTAAAAAAATAGCTGTAAATGACTGTCAAATCTCTTCTCACATCCTCTTTAATAACGACACCATAGCCTACTCTGATGTGAAGGTTAAAATCTTATACCAACAAATAATGTAATATAGATGCTTTAACAGATGCAAGTTAACAAAATATTCTTTACTGAAAGACAGACCTCCTGTGCTTGTGTTTATTCTTTCATTATTAAGGGTGTTAAAATGATAGTTCATCCAAAAATTTTAATTCTGTCATTAATTACTTACCCTTGTGTTGTTCCAAACCCGTAAGACCTTTGTTTATCTTCAAAACACATATTAAATAAAAAATAAATTAAAATATCTTAATTTGTGTTCCAAAGAAGGTCTTACAGGTTTGGAATGACATGAGGGTGATTAATTAATGAAAGAATTTTCATTTTCGGGTGAACTATCCCTTTAAATGAGGCACAACTGAAATCTGACACAAAAACAATGCTTTTTTTTTTTTTTAGGAAGTTTTTGAAGACATTCCCTAGCGCTGCTCAACACAGAAAATCATACTCACTAGAGCCATTCCCAGCCAGCTTGAGCTCCAGCTCCTGAACCTGTTTGACCAAGAGAGAAATATGCTGCAGTAGGTCCTTATTTTGCAGCAGCAGCTGGTGAACTCGAGCCTGGGCTTCGATCCTAGCCGCAGCTTCTGCAGAGAGCTGATCCTTCAGCAAATGAACCTGAGGAACAAAAAAATATATATGTTTAAGTACAGCAGACTGTACTAACACCACAGAGACCTCCAGCAGTTTATATGCATTGTCTAAAATCACCCCTACTAAGGACAAAAACTCAAACTGCCTCAATTTACTTTTCTAATTTTTTGTTCCAACTCAAAGCGTTTTACAAATTTAAAGCGATACTTTTAAAAATTAAAAAAGGGAAAAGTTTTCGTTTTTCATTTGATTAAACCTTCAGGCTGTTATTTCATAATTAATTCCTTTGTTCAGCTTTGGAAGAATATGTCTGAACACATCGATCCTTTCTGGGCTTCAAGAGTTCAAGGAAATAAAAATACATTTTTATTGTTTTTCTGAGAATTTCAAAGTCTCACTTGAATTTATTTATATATTTAAGGTCAAACATCTTTAAAAGCTTTTTATATACAAGCATCCCATTATGCAATTTGATAGGCATTTCGATTTAATATAATTTGAATGCATTTATATTGAAAATGAACAACTGATGGCAAACTTTGGGAAGTGTTACTATAAAGGTCATCTCATGTACTGTGTAGGCAGCTGCCATTCATGCAAATTAAAGGGTGCTTTCATCTAAAAAGCTTCTTTAACACCATCATGAAAAACCATTTTTATGTTCCTGACATCAGCCGTATTTTAAAGGATTAGTTTAAAGTTAGTTTTAAGATGTTCATGTCTTTCTTTCTTCAGTCATAAAGAAATTATGTTTTTTGAGGAAAACATTTCAGGAATTTTCTCCATATAGTGGACCTCAATGGTGCCCGCAAGTTTGAACTTCCAAAATGCAGTTTAAATGCAGCTTCAAAGGGCTCTAAACAATCCCAGTTGAGTAATAAGGGTCTTATCTAGCAAAATGATTGGTAATTTTCTTAAATAAATTAATATTTATACACTTTTTAACCACAAATGCTCATCTTGTCTAGCTCTGCAAGGCGTCCGGTTCAAGACCACTATATGGAGAAAATTCCTAAAATGTTTTCCATTGAATATTATGGATACATATTATCATTAAGCATTCAGTTTACACAGCTTTAGTTAAAGGAGACCCACTACGCACCTTTTTACAATATGTAATATAAGTCTTAGGTGTTCACAGAATGTGTCTGTAAAGTTTCAGCTCAAAATACCACACAGATCATTTATTATATCATTTTGAAAATGCCTAATTTAAGTGGAAGCAGAAACACACTGTTTTCCTGCATGACTCTTTAAATGCAAATGAGCTGCTGCTCCCCACCCTCTTTTCCAGAATAGTGCATAGAGTCTTTACAGCTCGCACCTCAGACACTCTGCTAAAAAAATCTGTTTGGTTTTAATTAGCATGCCTATCGCTAATTAGCATACACACATCTGAAGCATGCGCACAGAAAGTGGCTAGTGCTAAATGAAGTTCTCTTCCATGTCTTATTGCGCTTAATCTGTCAAATACACACAAGTCCATTCAAATCTGAGCTGAATCTGAGCTGATTTGTCACTTTTAAATTATAATTAACTTTTAGCTTAAATAATATAATAAAGGAATTATTTTGTTATCATTTTGTTATGAATTACAGCTTGGTTTGTCCAGCTAATGACAAATGAGCAGCTATAAAGGTTCCCAAAGTGATTATGATGCACTTGAGTGTCCTTCATAAGTCCTAAGATTCTATCCAGCGATAGACGGGCGAATCTATTTCCGCCAGTGGCTTATCCTGAGTGTCTGTTTGCTCCTAAAGCCACCGTGGCCGCCCTCCAAGGGGTCCAGGGTGATTTATGACCCAGCTTAAACAGCGTGCCTGCTCTTGCTGCCTGCCCTTAAGAACAATGCATTCTCTAGACAAAGCCAATGAGCCGTCAACATCAGGCCAGCAGGGAGTAGCGCAAAAGATTGAGGGAAAAATTACCATACTGTAAATGTGGACTGAAAGCTTAGTTCAGGTTGTGCTGCTTGCCTTCTGTTCTCGAGTCTACGTGCTTGTATGTATTTGTGCGTGTATGTTTTCTGACAAAGAGTGATTGTCTTTGGGAAAAGAGCTGCCTGCTGTGACAAAAGATGTTGTTTTCAAAAGGATATAGGATGTAAATGTATACAAGGCTCATATTTCATGCTGTCATAGTTTTATATCTCAATCTGAGTGGGGTACATTCATCAGAGAGGCAAGTCAGGGTAAATGTTGGTGGCCACATGTTTTGATGATCATCATTTTCCTCAATGACACGAAGAAGCAGTATTTTCAACCCAGGCTCATGACCTACTGAATTAGAAAACTCATGCATATGAAGCTGTATATGTGACAACAACGTTCAAAAGTATCAGTTTTAAAATCGCGCAGGACGTTCAAATCGTTTTGAAGTCATAACGTAATTTTCTGCAAGTAATTGTGCGAAAGGCTTTAGTAATCAAAACTCTGTACCTGTTAATCATACTTTGTGTGAAAAGGAATAAATGTTGTCAGAGTTTCAACTGGAAACTAGTTATTCGTACATATAGGTGTTTTTCAGTTTTGCAGAAATGTATATAGAGCCACGTATTTACAATGAGCCTATATTGATAATTTCTTTTCCTTGTCTTTAAAAAAAGTCAACAACAAAAGCAGCAATGAAGAATTGTTTAATGTCAACACATTGCCACTGCAATCAGTTATTCTTTGTGTAATTTCAAGTCTACTAATTAAGCAATTAAAAGTTCACAGTCCAATTATATAGCTACAAATGGAAAGAGTGTGAACAGTAATATCTCCATCTGTACGATGGGAACGATCAACATTAATTTCTTGCAGTAATATTAGCATATAGTGTGTGAAATATTAGCTACAGTATAGTGCTGTCGTAAAAAAAAAAATTAAAAAGAGGTTAACAAAGTAAACAGTCTCTTTCAACATCAAGGACATACATTTCAACAACTTAAACAGGTCTAAAGTCTATAAGCTGAAGTTCAAACAGGTTGAAACTAGTGCTTAGCCGGCTTGACCAAAAATTCTGTCAGGTTTATATGAATCAGAATGCATGAAAGAGTTGCAGAACTACTGTATTTTAGGGTGTGTTCACACTTGTCATGTTTGGTTCGATTAAAACACACTCTGGTGCGATTGCTCTGTCAGTGCAGTTCATTTGAGTAAGGGTGAACACTGCCATCGGAACCCTGGTGCGCACCAAACAAGCAGGCCGAGACCACTAAAAAGATAGGTCTCGATCTGCTTCCAAATTAGTTCACAACAAGGACCAAATACTTCTAAACGAACCAAAAACAGGAATTAATGACAAGATACGACACTGTCTGTGCGACATGATTTCAGGAAGGGAACAAGTGGTGTATCCAAAACAAAATGAGCAGAGGGCGAAGATGGAGCAACGAGGAGGTAAAGTGCCTTTTATGAGCACTTTGTGAGTTAGCAGGTTGTGACAAAATCATATACAGTACACACACATCAATAAGCGCACTTAATCCAGCACAGCATTAGGTGTATTCGACTTAAAGCGCCACTGAGAAGACCGATCAGTGAATGGGTGCTTTGATGTCATATAACCGTAGCATTGTTGATGTCGAACACACCTTTTCTTTTTGTTTTGGGGTATTCAGTAAGTTCCGTCACAAAATATACATCATTTCACCCGACCAATCAGGTTGTGAACGTATCACTATGCCTTTATGTTCGGCATCTTTAGGTTCGCTGTCAAAAATGCCAGTGTGAATGCTAAGAGGACCAGGACCAAATGTGTCATTTTCCTATTTTCCTTTTTGGTCCGGACCAAATGAACCAAACTAACCGAACTAGTGTGAACACACCCTTAAAGGTTGTATCAGCGATTTCTAGCCTGAAACATAAAGTGTCAAATTCAGCTGAGCTTTCTTCACGATCCGCTCGCTGCCTGCCCCATAAATTGTCTGTGAAAAAACCGCGTCTCTTTGGTCAGCCTAGGGTCCGAGATATGCCAAAAAAACAATCGGCACTACCAACCTTTCCACAGATAAACAAACAGTGTTCCAACCAATCAGCGTCAGGGGTTTGGTGTTGTGGACTTTCCTACTGGTGCAGGGATGTGAGGGAGGCGGAGCGAAAGTCCACAACACCAAACCCCTGACGCTGATTGGTTGGAACACTGTTTGTTTATCTGTGGAAAGGTTGGTAGTGCCGATTGTTTTTTTGGCATATCTCGGACCCTAGGCTGACCAGAGAGACGCGGTTTTTTCACAGACAATTTATGGGGCAGGCAGCAAGCGGATTGTGAAGAAAGGTCAGCTAAAATTGACACTTTATGTTTTAAGCTAGAAATCGCTGATACAACCTTTAATCACGATCCAAACAAACACGTTAAATACAAAATGGGCAGTTTTTGTTGTAAATTAGCAAAAACAGAATAGTCTGACCTAGGCTTTGTGAAATTATGCTATATAAAACATCTGCACGAAATAAAAACAGCAGAAATGCAAATTCATTCTCTGCCAGCAGGTGGCGCTTATGGAACAGCAACAACACAGTGTTTACTGCTGTAAACAAAGCAGCCCTGCTTTTAAAAACTACATTAATATGCATTATACAGAGGTAAGATGAAAAGAAAGTCTAAATTTGTCTTAAGACAGTCAGTTCCTTTCAGAGATACATTCATATAAACCCCCAAACGCTCGTCTTGTCTAGCTCTGCTATGTGCATGCGTACTCGGTGCACTCCAGTTCAAGACAGTTAGGGTATGTCGAAAAACTCATCTCATTTTCTTGTCCAATTGTAATTTCTTTTAGAAAATAACCAATAACCAACCATTCTTCCTTGGCTGGGATTGTTTAGAGCCCTTTGAAGCTGCATTTAAACTGCATTTTGGAAGTTCAAACTCGCAGGCTCCATAGAAGTCCACTATACGGAGAAAATTCCTGAAGTGTTTTCCTCAAAAAACATAATTTCTTTACGACTGAAGAAAGAAAGACATGAACATCTTGGATGACAAGGGGGTGAGTAAATTATCTGTACATTTTTGTTCTGGAAGTGAACTTATCCTTTAATTGCTCTTAAATGGCAATTTGGAGTTACTTTTTAAGCCCGAAACTGGCATTTAAAAACTATCTTAGTATCTTAAACCTTAAACATTTAAACAGCCAAAAACTAGTCTTATGTAAAAAAACAGCCCTAAATTGCCATTACACTGTTTTCTAAAGCCTTTTCCATACTCAAGACAACAGATTTAATGACACTGGGATGTCACCAAATGATTCACTTTCACTGACATAACCTAGAGAGTTCTAAAAAAGATTTGTGTGATTCATGTTCTAACAATCTATTTAATCACACACATTTAAAGTAGAAACTTTCATGACCATAGTAATTTCGAAGCACAAATGTAATCTTTTTTTTTATTCCACTGCACTGCAGTCATTACAAGATTTTTATAGGGCTGTTTATTCCATTGTTGCTGCCCTCAAATGGCATGAAGAAATTGCATCAAATATTTCAGTGCTGATTTTCCTTTAAACACCACACTGAAAGCTGCAAAAGGGCATGCGAAGCACTCAGAGAGGCTATTTTCTATAAACCCTCTGTATACATGTCTTATTTTTTGCTAAACAGAAAAAAACACTCCTGCGACCATAATAAGGCTTTCATTTGAAAGCAACCACATTTGGCTCTGCATGCAGCACTAGAACTCAGATTCACAATACATTTTGCCTGAATTGCTCTCATGAAGCATCTGCAATGTACAAACACATAAATGTGATTTTCTGACGTGGACATTGTTTTCATGACATGGTAGGAGCCAAATGCGTTCAACTCATTTTATCTGTACTGAACTGTCTAAAGGAGAATCTTCCACCAGCATATGATTAAAAGAAACACAAAACACACAAAAACCTCCCTCCACAAATAACCCACTCCAGCACTAATCCTGACTTCAGAAAAGCAAATATCGTTTCATCTGCCGATCATTTTCCCTAAGGATGTGGGCCACTCCAAAACAAATGGAGAAATAAATTAATAAGCGACGAATGACTTGCGTGTGCCTCTTTGATAGCGCGCTTCAAAGCGTCTCTTTTTCTTCTTCGGTGACTGAAGACATCACAGCAGCCAGAGCAAAGCCATAGCTTGTTTCTCTTTGAGCGTGCTGTTGCAAATCAGGGCCCGTTTTCAACTGGCTGCCTTTGCTTATCGGAGTTCTGACAGGACGGACATCCCTGACTATCCTCAACACACCTCAAAGCGACATGCAGACACAAAGATGTGGGTCAAAGGAGCGTGGAACAAAATTCCACCCCCTGCAACACCATTCTCAGACCCGTGAAGAGCGCCAAGTGTTTTCACACAAAAAAAAAACAAAAGAAAAAAAGCACTTTCTTAAAAGTGAAAGAGAGTGTACCCTCTGGCTGAGCATTGTGCTTATGGAAAACAATGGCGTTCTCCTCTTGCCAAACACTTGGTGTGGAACTGTGGCTAAACAAGCAAACCACAGGCTCCCGAAGGGTGAATAAATAAACCAGTCTGGTGCCGGAAAGAACAAAAACGCTTCAGATACACAAGACTACAGCTGTTTTGTGCACTCCAAGCCATTCACAACCAGTTCTAACGGAGAGATTTGTAGGTAGGGTTCACCTTGAAACCGATCGAGCATGAGAAAAAGTAAAAGTGCTACTACAAGAAATAGTTTTTCATAGAATAACAATACATTTGATTCCACAGTTAACACTGACATAAAATAATTTCACATGTTTATACTTTAATAACTAACTAATTGAGATAATGCCAAGTTCATTAGTGTAGGAACATTTTACCTTATTTTCCTGCTCACATTTCTCGAGGAACAGTTATTGTTTGTGTTGTGTTTAAAAAAAAACACTTAGACCTAGCTGACCCATATAAAACATAATTTGCATAATGCACATTAATAAAAGCATCCTCAAAAGAACAATACATGTAATTTTAGAGGCAAATGAGATGAGCTAGCTGCTCTTTTTTTAATTATACGCCCCCCACTTCCACACACACATGCAATCTATCTCTCTCTCTACCACTCAAAAGTTTGGGGTCTGTAAGATTTAGGACTTTTATATAACAAGGATGAATTGTTCAAAAATGAGAGTAAAACATTTAAAATGTTACAAAAGACTTTTTTTTATATATATTTTAAATTAAACACTGTTCTTTAAACTTTTATCAATAAAATAATTCTGAAAAATATTTAATCACTGTTTTCAACATTAATAATAGTAAGAAATGTTTCTTGAGCACCAAATTGGCATATTAGAATGATTTCTGGAAGAACATCTGACAGTAGGGATGTAAAAGTACTATCAATATCATGATCGTGGGTACATGATGATATGACATGATAGGTCTTTTAAAATATATTTAAACTTCTTATTCTAACATAAGAGGTCTTGTGTTTTGGGCCATTATGCTTTGGCACAGTAGCTCTCAAACGAACTAAAACCGAAAGTACAATATGGCTTAATCTCTTCATCAAGTCTGTTTTTGCGGCGTGTTTCAAAGCAAAGCACACACTTCGTTCAGGTGATCAGCTCGTGATCCAGTGTTTTCCGCACCTCAGAATGGCTCAGTTCACAGTGAATAAAGTGAACTAATTTATTTCATGTGCTGTGTGTTTAGCACGCATTTGGGAACGCAGCGGCCACAGTTATGCTTTATTTTTGTGGCATATGAACGCAGTATTTTACTAGATTTGTAGTGAGATGCGTTTTTGTAAGCCTGTTTTCACTGAAGCTGGTGTTTTCCATCAAAATAAAAGCTCTACTGCTGTTTCCTTTAAAATAAAAAAAAAGCTTAAAAGTGCAATATGAATTGCTGAAAGCTAGCAGTTTAAATGGGTATGGTTAATGCAGTCCAAATTTAAAATATCGCTGTGTAGACATTAGGAAAGAAGTAAAGCAAAACAAATAAAAAATAATAAATACAAAAATGTATATATACCTATGAAATATTCATTTTCATTCTTTTTTTTTTACAGTGGCTATTACTGTCATAGGAATAACAATAATATAAAATTCTTGTTTTTTCTATTATTATATTCTGATATGTTTGGCTTCCTAAAACATCAGTGTGAAAGTAATTTAGACACTGAGATGGTATACCACAAATAAAAAAGAGAGTTGAATCCCTTTTAAATTTCAGATACAAGTCAACTTACTGACTTTTTTTGAGTTTTCTTAGTTAAGAACATGGGTTGGACCTCTTAATTTTGAACTCTCAAAGTGGGGGAAAAAGGGAAAGATGGGGTGAAAAAGCATTTTATGTTTATTTACATTTTCATGATTTGTCAAAAACTCACTCTAAAATTTAGTCTATATATAATAATATTTTGTTCTCAAGCAATTTTGTAAGCCATTTTTTTTTTTAAATTACGCACTACTGATTAAAGGTTGTATCAGCGATTTCTAGCCTGAAACATAAAGTGTCAAATTCAGCTGACCTTTCATCACGATCCGCTCGCTGCCTGCCCCATAAATTGTCTGTGAAAAAACCGCGTCTCTCTGGTCAGCCTAGGGTCCGAGATATGCCAAAAAAACAATCGGCACTACCAACCTTTCCACAGATAAACAAACAGCGTTCCAACCAATCAGCGTCAGGGGTTTGGTGTTGTGGACTTTCCTACTGGTGCAGGGATGTGAGGGAGGCGGAGCGAAAGTCCACAACACCAAACCCCTGACGCTGATTGGTTGGAACACTGTTTGTTTATCTGTGGAAAGGTTGGTAGTGCCGATTGTTTTTTTGGCATATCTCGGACCCTAGGCTGACCAGAGAGACGCTTTTTTTCACAGACAATTTATGGGGCAAGCAGCGAGCGGATCGTGAAGAAAGGTCAGCTGAAATTGACACTTTATGTTTTAGGCTAGAAATCGCTGATACAACCTTTAACTGTTTTGGGTCACAATGCTTTTTTTTTTAAGACAAATTTATTCAGACGTTTTATCTCACAATTCTAACTTTTCTTTCTCACATTTCATGTTTGTATCTCATAATTCTGACATAATTTCTCAGAATTGTGTGATACAAACTTGCAATTAAGACTTTTTTACTCAGAATTGTGAGATATAAATTCGCAACTGCGAGAAATAAAGGCAGAATTGCGAAATATAAACTCACAATTCTGACTTCTTTTCTCAGAACTGTGAGAATATATCTTGCATTTTTTACTTTTTACTTTGTGATCCGGGTCAATACAGTTAGGGTATGTTGAAAAACTTCCATCTCGTTTTCATCTTCAACTTCAAAATCACCCTACAACGCTATTTTACCCCTTTTTTTTGTAAAGGGCGTTTGATCTTTGTATGTTTACTTTGTAAACACTAGGTTGGTACTTCTGCAGCGATGTAGGATGATTTTGAAGTTGGGGAAGAAAACGAGATAGGAGTTTTTCGACATACCCTAACTGTATTGACCCGGACCACACAGACTACGCATGCACATACGCATCGCAGGGACGAAACAAGACAAGCATTTGAGGTTAAAAAGTATATAAATTCTCAATTTGTTTCGAAAATAACCAATCGTTTTGCTAGATAAGACCCTTTTTACTTGATTGGGATTGTTTAGAGCCCTTTGAAGCTGTGTTTAAACTGCATTTTGGAAGTTCAAACTTGGGGGCACCATACATATCCATTATATGAAGAGAAATCCTAAAATGTTTTCCTCAAAAAACATTTCTTTACGACTGAAGAAAGAAAGACATGAACATCTTGGATGACAAGGGGGTGAGTACATGATCTGTACATTTTTGTTCTGGAAGTGAACTAATCCTTTAATTACTCACCCTCATGGTGTTCTAAACCCGTAAGACCTTTGTTCATCTTTGGAACACAAATTTAAATGAAGCTGAGTAATGACAGATTTTTCTGTTTTGGGTGAACTCACCCTTTAAAAATGTACACAACAACAATAACAACAACCAGAAAACCCTCTAAATCCCACCGCTTCTACAAGTCTATTAAATGGCCATTTAAAAGTGCAGTGTCGCATCTACTCCAACTGACCTGGGCCACGGCCACCTGTGTCTGCTGCTGCTGTTGGGTGAGCTGCTGCTGGAGAAGCTGGAGCTGGTGGTGCACAGACAGGGGAGTGCTGGCTGGCAACTGACTGCCTGAAGGAAGCAGCAACTTGGGGGAAGCCAGTAGGATGCTGGGCTCTTCAGAGGGCTGGAGAACAAGAGAGAGAACAGTTGTTTTGTCAAGATCAGTAATTAATCTACATGTTCACGATCAAAAAAACTCTTGTGAAGCTGTACGAAAGCTTTGTGTGAGGATATGGAACAACATGAAGTAAGCAGAATAAGTTGAAAAGGCATTAAAAACACAATGGAGAATTGACAAGAGCCTTTAACAATGACCAAAATAACAAAAGAAACTAATTTAGCACTCATAAGTGTGCAACCAACTCCATTTTTTGAGCTCCTGTAATGCATGCTTGCTATTAGAAAACAATGCACCGTTCTGACCAGCTCTGTGGTCAAATATGTTTCCTTGCTGGCCCCAACTGAGACTCAGATATTAATTACAGTAGCACTTTCAGTCTGTGTAGCTGTGCAAACAAACAGAGCTCAGAGGGGTGGGAGGCAGTCAACTGTGACAAATTGTTAGTTTTACCCTACACGGCCAACTTATTTATACCCCAGTCGGGATGAAAATATGGTAATGCCAGCTGTCAGATATTGACCTCCCACGTACAGAATGAGGGACTGTGTATGAAAGGCGCGGCCAGAGATAAGACTGATTTTGGCTGAGATTGATGTGCTGCAAAGAGGCCTTTGAAATATTCAGGCATTGCCTGCTGTTGAATCACTAAACGGATGGCTAGACACACCAAACCAGACCTCAGTCGTTTGAAAAATCGAACATGAGTATCTACTTGACATAAAACTAATATGGACCCCCTAAAGTGTGTATTTCAAGTGTCATTTTTTTCCCCTGAAGTTAAAATGTTCTCTTATTCCAGGTTAATGTGACAAGAGTGCTGCTCAGAAGATGATTCGGTTGTTCTTCAAAGCTTTGCTTTTGGAGTGGTCTGACGACACATGATTGACAGCTTATGCCAGAACTACGTGTTTTTTTTTTTTCAAACAATAAAAAAATGGAGCGGGTTAGAAAGGGAAGATGGGGTGAAAAAGCATTTTATGTTGTTAACTGTATGCACGTGTTTGTGTGTAAAATCAACAAAATATTTTGAAAAGTAATCATGATTTGTCAAAAACTCACCCCCAAAATTATTACATATATAAGATGATATAATATATATATATATTAGTGGTGGGCCGTTATCGGCGTTAACGTGCTGCATTAACGTGAGACTCATATCGCGCGATAAAAAAAATATCGCCGTTAATCTATTCTCAAAGTTGGGTTGGGAGCTGGGTCTAAACTACGCAAGATATGATGACTTTCACTTTGATATTTTAGCGCGGATGACGTATACCTAGTCGAATTGCACTGTAGGAGGCGAGAACGAGTCAACTTCTGTTAAATTACCACATCAAATGAGACTATGCAGACATGGATGCAGTTATGAAGCCGCTTCAGGGCAGGTGCGTGCGTTGCTAGACCCACGTGCCCCAGTGAAAATCTGCTGTGCCCCAGTAAAATCTCAAATTTGAGTTATAATTTACTTTGATAATCACGAAATAAAGACATTAAACTATATGCAACAACCGAATTGACGCTTCTAAAAGCAACGCAGTTTATTGGAAGCCTATGCACGCAGATAGGCTATCCATACCCGCGCGCCTGTGTATTTTACGGGAACGGGCACGTCGTACAGCATTTTGCGCAGAAGTACTTGGTTACACAAGTTTGTATAGTTAATTATGTTGTAAACGCAATTGTCAAGCAGTTTGTAATGCATTTTGGAAACAGGAGATGAGCGCCTGGTCTAATGCGCCACCTGTCTTGAGAAACCCGTTCTCAAAGACTTAGCCTACTTTTAGTCATTATTTGGGTAGCACACATATTCTTAATGTCTTCAAATTAGCCATTTTAATCTAGATTAATTTAAAGATTTAATCTAGATTAATCTAGATTAAAAAAATTAATCTATGCCCACCACTAATATATATATATATATATTTTAAGCAATTTTGTAAGCCTTTAAAAAAAAAAACAACAACATGCACTACTGATTAAAAGTTATGGGTCACAGTTTTTTTAAAGACAAATAAATAATTCTGACTTTTTTTCTTTCATTATTTCAAGTTTACATCTTATAATTCTGACTTCATTTCTCAGAATTGCACATTTGTTTTTCAGAATTGCAAGTTTATATCTCACAATTCTCACTTCATTTCGCAGAATTGCATGATATAAACTTGCAATTCTGAAAAACAAATGTGCAATTCTGAGAAATAAAGTTGCAATTCTGTGAGAAATAAAGTTGCAATTCTGAGAAAAAAACTCAGAATTGCGAGTTTATATCTCACAATTCTCACTTCATTTCTCAGAATTGCACATTTGTTTTTCAGAATTGCAAGTTTATATCTCACAATTCTCACTTCATTTCGCAGAATTGCATGATATAAACTTGCAACTCTGAAAAACAATGTGCAATTCTGAGAAATAAAGTTGCAATTCTGTGAGAAATAAAGTTGCAATTCTGAGAAAAAAACTCAGAATTGCGAGTTTATATCTCACAATTCTCACTTCATTTCGCAGAATTGCATGATATAAACTTGCAATTCTGAAAAACAAATGTGCAATTCTGAGAAATAAAGTTGCAATTCTGTGAGAAATAAAGTTGCAATTCTGAGAAATAAAGTCACAATTGCAAAGTATAAACTCAATTCTTCTTTCACATTTTTTTCTTAGAAATTAGTTTTTATCTTGCAATTCTGACTTTCTAGATATAAACTCACAATTGTGAGTTCTAAAGTCAGAATTGAGACATAAACTTCAATTCAATTTAAAAATTCTGATAAATAGTTGCAATTCTGAGAAATAAAGTTGCAATTCTGAGAATTAAAGTTAAAATTCTAATAGTTGCAATTCTGAAAAATAAAATTGGAATTCTGGGAACATTTTTTTGACTTTTTCTCAGTATTGTGTGATATAAAGTTGCAATTCTGAGAAATAAAGTCAGAATTGCAAAATATAAACAATTCTGACTTTTTTCTCAGAATTGCAAATATATATCATGCAATACTGAAAGAAAAAGTCAGAATTACATAGTACAAACTCACAATTCTCACAAAGTTTATATCTTGCAATTCTGACTTTATAACAATTCTGAGAACATATCAGTCTTTTTGGAATTTTTAGGCTCACATTGAGTTTATATCACGCAATACTGAGAAAAAAGTCAAATTATGAGAAGGCATTAGTGAAAGAGGAACATTATTTCCAGACTGGATGACGCAAGTGCCAGAGAAAAGTACATTTTACCTTTAAACAATTCATGATCAAATGGCAAAAATGACTCTTTTTTTATATATTTCCAGAAAACTAGCATCCAGTGAAGGGAGCTTTTACTTAAGATTGATGTCAAATAAGATTGCTGGCAGTATATTGGAAAAGATGTTCACCTCGGCTTCTCATGTTTTTCATTTCTCACATATTGGCTGAGCGGTGGTTCAGGTCGACTGATGAGGATTTCCTTCTGTGTGTGTCTACTGACAGCTGTTTATTTGGGCAATGCTGCAGAATGGCACGTTGTAAACAACACCTGCTCTCACAGACGCCTCACAGTGAATCTACCTCAGCCGGAGAGAGACCGATGACATCCACTGAATTCATAGCTTAAAAATCTGCATAGACCGTCCGGGGAAATTGTTCTGAGAATTTTATTACTGCCCATCTTATGATATAACCTGAAAAATTGACGATAAGCATGACACTGCCGCTGATTAAATATTTGCTACTTTTGTGCTGCGCGAGCTTGAAGTCGTCACTTCACGGAGCATAAATCATGGATCAAATCATTTGTTATGAACAGAGTGTCTGTACGGAGCACACTGCAAAAAACAGTGTCTGAAAAACAACTGTGACTACAAAGAAGAAGTTTGGATGGGCCTAATGAATATTTTCTTAATGAATTAGCACATTCTTAATAAATGATTCATTGATGAATATATTTTACAGACTTCCAATTGTACAGCACAGCTCAACAAATGCTGCAGGAACAGATCCCTGATGTGTGAGACAGACTACATTTTTGACGCATGAGATAAAACCAGTTAATAAAATAAAGAAATAAAAGTTCAAAATGAGTTTTTCATGCTGTAACTCAAATGTAAACATCTTTTATATGAAACATCTAATTCAGGTCAGTACTAAATAAAAAATAACTGCATTTTGTATGATCCCTCTTATTTTTGGTAAAATAATTAACATTTTGCAGATTCTGCAAGGTGTATGTAAACTTTTGACCTCAACTGTCTAAAGCCGTTGTTTACATTGCAAAGCTGGCACAGAAACCATGTTGCATGCTGGATTATCCCGCACAGCTGACAGAAAACAAGACACGAGCGATTATGACAGGAATGAAGTTTATGACTGTTCTAATTTGGTATTTTTATTTATGCAAGCTTAAGCTTTTGCTGCTTAGCAAGCACCCGCATTTCCTTGTGGAAATGCAAATATAGTTTATCCATGATGGTTATTGGAATATTTCCATCACTCCACAGGGAATAATTACACTATCATCTGTTCTGAAATCTGTACTCTCTTTTTTTGCTGTGTAACAGAAAAGACAATCCAGAGCAGTCTTTGGTAAATGGTTGAAGAACACATCTGTTAAAAAGTATCAAGGGAAGTAGCGTTCATTTAAGTGCTTTCAATTAACCGCTGCAGAAAAACCTAATTAGTGTCATCTGTGATTATGTGATGGATGTGTAATCAACAGTAGCTACTAAAAGCTTGTGGTGCTGTTTTAGCGATCATCGCCAGGAGCCATGAGCACCTGAGGTTTTGGTCAGGGTCAAATATAGACCTACAGTGGCAGAAGGAATGAAAACTCAACTCTCTTAAGGCTGTTTCACATGGGATGCTTTGTGAAGTGGTGAAATTGCCGCACATGTTCCCTTGTTTCTGAAGTTGGCACTTCTCAATGCAATACTTTGACAACATTCAGTTGTGCTCATCTCTGAAGCCAAAATATAACATCAAAACGGGAAAAAATTAAATCACAAATTTCTAAAAAGAAAAATTTTTATAAAATTGAAAAGCTAGGAATATATGTGACCAAATAATACAGCAATCTATGGCGTACACTGGTATTACAGTACAAATTACCTCATTATAATTCATTGGATTACAGCATGCCTGTGGAATAAGGCCACTGGTGGAGGACTGTTATTAAATAACCTTATAATTATACAGGTGCTACAGCTTACATCTCAACATTTTCTGAAATGTCACAGCAGATGCCTTGGATTTTCTACAACAGCTGTCTACAGTTCAGAATTTTTCAGACCTTAAGGTGGAAAACAAGAATATCAGAAAAGATTTTGCTTTCATTTTCTTTGTCTTATGCCAGTGTTAATAAAAGTTTTTCAGCTAAAGGTTCATTCAGAGGGTAGGTATATAAAACTGTAGGAAACTCGTTTTTAGATTCTATGAGTTTTATATGTCATACAGACTTTGTGTTGCACTGCCAGACTTTTGACAACCAGTCTAAAGTGTTTTCCACTTTAAAGTTTCCCCTGCACAAGCAAACTTCCAACCTAGACATACCTGTCCATCCACACATAAAAAGTACAGACTGTTTTCCACAGATACACTATACTATATAGTACTATACTGTTCAAGTATAGTGTTGGTAAGACATTGTTTTGTTTTGGTTTTTTGAAAGAAGTCTCTTATGCTCACAAAAGCTGAATGTATTTGATTGTATTTGATCAAAAATACTTTAAAAGTAGTGATATTGTAAAAAACAACAACCCTGCTCTCTATATTAATATATAATCTATTCCTGTAATGCAAAGTTGAATTTTCAGCATCCATTACTCCAGTCTTCAGTGTCACATGATCCTTCAGAAATCATTCTTATATGCCAAACCTCTACAATGCGAGTAAATCACTTGCATATGCGACTAAATCTTCACTCTTAGCGCCTAAAATATTGTCTAACATTGGCCATTGGCTAGATTTTACTCGCCAGTGTGTAAGTTGGAGGCCAAGTATAAGTTTAGCACAGACATACATTTTCCTTTGCCGGACACTCTGAGCGCTTCAGATTTTCACACTCCATCTGCGATCTGTGCTATTTTTCAATTCAATGTTGAGGTCAAAAGTATACATGCACATTGCAGAATCTGCAAAATGTTAAATATTTTACCAAAAAAAAAAGAGATTGTACAAAATGCATGTTATTTTTTATTTAGTACTGACCTAAAGAAGATATTTCACATTAAAGGCATTTAAAGGCAGTTAATGTTCATTTAATAATGCATTATTAAAATCACAAGTTGTGTTTGTTAACATTAGTTAATGCACTGTGAATTAACATGAACTTTGATAATGTTAGTTAAAAATACATTTGTACAAAGAATAATAATTAGTGTAATGTATTGCTATTGTTCATTCGTGTTAGTTAACACATAATACATGTAATTTAAGAATGAATTTAGTTTGATAAAAGAGTGGCTTACTCTTTAAAACAAGGGACTCACTGGGAACAAATATCACAAAACACAGCTGTGGATCATTCAGGTAACAGTATTAAGAATCAAGTGTATGTAAACTTTTGAACAGGGTCATTTTTATAAATTCAACTGTTTTCTCTTGTCGACTATATGTAAACATTATGTGAAAAAATCTTCAGGTCAGTACTAAATAAAAAAATAACATGCATTTTGTAAATGTCAAATATTATTTGTTGCATTTTTCTGTCAAAATGACGGAATTATTCAGCTTTAAAAAACAACATAAGATACTGCTGGTTTCTCCAGTAGTGGGCGGAACTAATGCACAAACGGCAATCTCATTGGCTGGCGCTGACCTATTATCATCCCTGTTTTGATTTCAGCAAATCAGTTTGAGCGAACACAGACAGCGTGATTAATATTTATGAACCCAGGAGCTTATTAATCCTTAGTGCGTTTTATATTGTTATTCGTTGTAGAATTTGTAGTATAATTAGCTTATCAGTATTATTGTTGATTTTTTCCCTTTTTTTCCAAAACACTGAATGACCAACAATATCTTAAGCACCACTACCAGTCCTAAATTTAGTTAAAATTACAAATAAGCATTAACACATGAGTTGCTGATCTAGTCAACACCATTTATTATCAATGTTGAAAACAGTTTAAATAAAACTTTAAACAAAACTTTCAAACAGTAGTGTAAAACTCAGAAGTATAGAGTTTTGCTCACAGACACTGATTTACTTGCTACTTACTGTCTCTAACCAATCTCTCAGCATCTGAAGATTTGCTGGCACTAATCTGCCCAACTTTAACAAATCCAGTAATTACTTTTTACTCAAAAGTTCTGTTTCAAGGCACGAAATTGTGAGGAAGTGAGCCAATCAAATTAGAACAGCTGCTTTTGAGCCAGCTCTTACCATTTTTGTGTACAATACGCATCAGAAAGTCAGTGAACGTACTGTGAGGCTGAGATTATAAAGACACCTACTAGTCAAAAGACATCACCGGAAAGTTTGCAGAGTCTCAAAGCATATATCGACTTTACAAAAGCAGATAAGCTGACTGTCATCCTGGGCAGAAACTTCTCGGAAAAAAATGTTGATTCCTACATGTATCCTTTTAAACATCAAAAAACTTCTTATCTGGAACGTAAAGCTAAGATGAAAATGTGCTGAGGTCTTTGATAGTCCAGGATGGATGTTCTGTAGTTGAAAGCAATGCATTTAAAAGTGGATTACATCTAACAACACACTAATCCACCGCTGCCTCAGAACAACTGCAAGTCTTGCATGAAAAAGAAAATATGCTGAGTATAACAACGTAAGCCTTTCTCCTTTCTCTAGCACATAATTACTATGCTGGTCTTTTTGATAATTGCCGAAACAATCCAGGAGTCTAGCAGTGCTGCGTATTCATTAAACAAGGCGCAAACGTAAAGACCTGAATGTAAATAAGGAGTTTTTTTTAAACATTGTTTGATATTCCAGTCAGACACAGAACGACACACATCGAAACACACTCAGTAGCATGTGAAATACAACAAGCTTGGGAGCAAAATGCTATAACTCTTGTCTAGACTAGACACATTGCCTCTTCTGAACCTGTGCAATATGTCGAGCTTTCTGAATATGTGAAGTGACAGTTGTGCCCTAGAGAGAGCACTGAGCCCTTGAGGGTAAACGAGGGTAAAAGAGCAGTGTTCAGCTCACAGCTGGGCTGAGTGAGATTTGCTAGCGGCCACGCAAATGCCCTCATTGCTTTTCTGCTCAGGGCCTTCTGCTAGGCAGATTGCTGCCTCCTGATTATTGACTATTTTTTTTCCTGAGACGTCCTTGACAGTGTTAGAGACGTACAGAAGGAATTATTGCGACATTACAAATTTGCTTTCATGCTTCTAGGTATCTCAGACAAGAAACGCTTAGTGAGAAGCACATTATGATCTGTTCAAATGAGTGTTAACATAAGATTGCAAATGCAAAACATTTTCATTTTATATATATTAAAAGAAATGGTATGAGGTGGCACATACTGGCTACCTCTGAATTTTAAATAAATGGTTTAAAATAATTTGTAACACTTAGTAACACAATAAGGTTCATTAGTTAGCATTAATCAACCACATTAGGTAACAAACTAAGAATAAACAATACTTCTACAACATTTATTCATCTTAGTTAATGTTAATTTAATAATGCATTATTAAAATGGCAAGTTGTGTTTGTTAACCTTAGTTAATGCACTGTGTGGGAATTAACATGAACTTTGTACAAATGTATTTTTAACTAACATTAACAAAGAATAATAATTAGTGTAATGTATTGCTATTGTTCATTCGTGTTAGTTAACACATAATACACGTAATTTAAGAATGAATTTAGTTTGATAAAAGAGTGGCTTACTCTTTAATAACAAATAAATAAATAGCTTGAAAACTAAGAATCATTTACATTTATTTAGCAGATCCAAAGCAGCTTATAAAATATGAGGAATATGAGGCAACAACACAAGAAGTGCTAGCAATACAACGTTTCAAACACAATCTATAATAGCACAAGCTAGAACAGGGAGGGATTTATGAAATATTGAAGGGTTTTGAGTCAGTATTTAAGAACTTAAGAGTGGAGCATCATATATTTCTTGAATATTGTCAAGGATTCGGCTGCCCAGATAGAGTTAGAAAAAAGCAAGGAAGTTGAGTGAATTTATTCATTATTAATTTAGTTTGATAAATAAAGAAAAGAAAAAAACCTTCCACAGGTTTTCCCCCCTTCCAAACCCATCCACAGTGCCTTGCAAAAGTATTCATAGTCATACCCCTTTATTTTTTTCACGGATTGTTATGTTGCTGCCTTGTGTTAAACTGCTTTATACTACTTTTTCCCCACATCAATCTACACTCCATACACCATAATGACAAAGTAAAAACAGAATTGTCACATCATAAATGTATTAAAAATAAAAAACCTGAAATACGTACATTGCATAAGTATTCATACCCTAAACTCAGTACTTAGCTGAAGCACCTTTACAGCCAAAATTATTTTTGGTATGATGCAATAAGCTTTGCACATCAACTTGGCAATTATCTGCCATTCTTCTCACCTTTTCACCTCTCAAGCTCTGTTAGGTTGGATGGCGGCAGACGGACATTTTCAGGTTTCTCCAGAAATATTTGATTGGGTTCAGGCTCAGGCTTGAAGACATTAACAGGGTTGTCTATAAGCCACACTTGCTGTGAGCTTGGGGTCATTGTCCTGTTAGAAGGTGAACCTTATGTCCAGTCTGAGGTTCTGAATGCTCTGGACTGAGTTTTCATTAAGAATATTTCAATATTTTGGTGCATTGAGCTTTTTCTACTCTGACGAGTCCCTCAGTCCCTGCCGCTGAAAAACAGCCCCACAGCATGAGGCTGCTACTACCACACTTTGCTTTTGGGATAGTAATCTGCAGGTGATGAGAAGTCATCAGAGTCCTTTGGGCGCTTTTTTGAAAATTCAAGTGTGTTTTCATGTGTCTTTACTGAGGAAAGGATTGAGTTTGGCCACAGGAAGAGTCCTGGTTGTTTCAAACTTCTTCCATTAAGGGTAACAGAGACTATCAAAAGTTTCTGTGAACTTTCAATGCAGCAGATTTTTTTCTGAACTTTCCCCAGATGTGTGGCTTGATGCAATCCTGTTTCTGAGTTCTACAGGCAGATTTTTATATCAGGGCTTGGTTTTTGCTCTGATATGCATTACTTAGACCTTTCATTAAGACGTGTGCCTTTCCAAATCATACCCAACCAATTGAATTTGCCACAGGTTAACTTCTCTCGAAGCGTAGGAACATCTACAAGCAATATGAATGCTCCTGAGCTAACTTTCAACTGTCCCAGATAAGGGTATGAATACTTATGCAAACGTTTTCATGTTGTTGTTGCTTAGCAATGTTATGGACACGATATTGTCTGGGTTTGACAAAAGGAGGGTGGGACGTGATTGGTGCTGGGGTGGTGACTGAAGGCGGTGACTGAGTAG
Organism: Garra rufa; assembly: GCF_049309525.1. NCBI lineage: Eukaryota > Metazoa > Chordata > Actinopteri > Cypriniformes > Cyprinidae > Garra > Garra rufa. The sequence goes on from NC_133372.1 coordinate 29,636,672, forward strand.
ATCGGACGTCACATCTTTGCGGAAGTCACAGTGGCTCGTGAACATGAACAGCTACTTTAAGCAGGCTGTGTGCAGTTTACTGTGGATTGACTGTTTTGAAACTCATATGGTAGTTACATAGCCCCTAGACCTCAGTTATCATGAAAAAAGCCAAGAAATTTTGATTTTGACAATATGGGACCTTAAATATAAGGCAGCAACGTAACAAAATGTGAAAAAAATGAAGGGGTATGAATACTTTTGCAAGGCACTGTATAAGCAGCAGGATGAAAATTGGAGGGTTATAAAAAAAAAAAATACACAACATTAAGAGAGCGGTTTGGATAGCTCTTGTGGAATTAAATATGAAGGGTAGTTAAGTGAAATGCAAGCATAAACACTCAACTACATGAGTCAGTGCTACTCAACATGAAGAACAAAAAAAAAATATGATAAACACCCTTATCGTGATATACAATTACAGTAGACTACATTCCAAATATAGTCTACTGGCCTCATTAATAAGAAAAATCAAGAGCGCAGCTCTTTAATCTAAAGGGATCTTGAGGCTTTGTGGTCCTTGAGCTTTTCAAAGTTGAGTAGCCCTGAGGACAGGAACATGCCACTGGGGACTAGAACACAATCCTGAAGGATCTTAACAGAAAAGACACTGAGGATGTAAGTGAGCACTGTTAACTTTCTCACTAACATGACAGACTCGAGACAATAACGTCTGAAGAGTCACAAGAGAAAACAGTGTGCATTGTTGTAGTTATAACACTAAAAGTTGCCTGAGGGTGCCGGCACACCCTAGACGATAATACAGCTTCAAAAAGACCAAACAAAACTATTGTCTATTAAAACACAGTCCACATGGATTTGCTCCATTGATATGTCAGGATTTAAAAACGATAGTACAATGGCCTGAAACATCAAACAATATCAAATAACGACTTCTTACAGCAAGTTTATAAAGGATCCTTTTTCCACTGTGGTGGTTCATTTAGCACCTTGAAAAATATACTGTAGAACGGCATTAAATATCATGAGCTGGGATGGTTGTCAGACACACTCTGAAGGTGAATCAAAAGAGGTCCAAGCTGTTAAATAGCTAACTAACACTAAAGATGATTAAGTGCCACCATAAACCTGTAGGCTTTTATTGTCTTCCACGCTTTCAAACTAATGTTAAATGTCACTGTAACACATTAGCATATGGATAGAAGCGAATGAACTAATCATGCATTGAATAATCGTGCATCCTTTCGAAACGCGGTCTAAATTTATGACTGAATGAATTAGAAAGACAAAAGAGCTTTGTTGTAATGTCTGAAAGATCATTGAGAGTGAAATGCCAAAGCTTTATCAGCATTTAGACTACACGTCTGAGCATTGCCAAAGTTCCTCAGTTGAAATTCATTTGTAGTTTGCGATTTTTAGGCGTCTATTGTTACCTAGCAGGGACGATTCAATATCTGTTTGGTTCCCAACAGCGTTGATGCAGAAAGTGCAAAGGCACTCTCTATTCTGTGTGAATACTAAATCAACAGGTAGAAAAATTGTTTATTTTCCTTCTATCTGTCCATGTCTTTTTTTTCTATTTCATTCTTGGTTAAAGACTGCTGGAGAAAAAGCACCATACAGTTTTCTGTTTCATTTGTGACACTACAATACATTGGCATGCCAAAATGCAAGCTTTTCAAAGATGACAAATAAGCATCATACAAACAAACTGCATGAATGTATAAGCTAATGTATATTATTATATAAGATATAGAATAAGGGACTAACTTTTCTAGGCATATGAGTTCATCTCTCATGAGCCCAAGCATGTCAAACTTCAAGGTGATAAAACTAAACTGGCTGAAGAAGCTCTTGAAGCAGAAAGCTTTTCTTTTTCCTATTATTTTCTTTTATGTCTCCTCTCAGCTGCAACAAAATTAATGTGTTTAGAGGAAAAACAAAGGAAAGGGATGCTTATTAAGGCAAAGTAAGGCAAATCTACAATCTACAGCACCATGGCAAAAGAAAATATGTCTAAGAGCTTTGAGTTTGCTGTCTGAATTGAATATGATCAAAGAGGAAGACTGGTAGTTGTGAAATAATATAAACACTATACATTGGGTTTTTGTTGCCCAACTAAACAACACAGTAAACAGAACAAACCAAAACATAAAAAAACGAATTAGTGATAATTACATAGTTAATTAAACTTTAATGGTGAAAGGGGCTGAATCAAGAACCATAAATCTCAATAGTTTTATCCCCCCTGAAAGAAGAACCATGTAATTATGGAATGGTGAAGGGGGCTGAAAGAAGAACCATAAGTCTTGATAGTACCATCCCAAAAAAAACTAAATTCAAACAAAAAGCATGAACAAAAACACACCAACCAAAGCAAAGCAAACAAAACAAAAGTTGGAATGGTGAAGGAGGGCTGAAATACGAACCACAAATCTCGATAGACCCATCCCAAAAAAACAAAAACAAAAAACACACCAAACAAAAACACATGAAAAACAAACAAACAAGCAAAAAAACTGGAATGGTGAAGGGGGGTTGAAATAACAACCACAAATCTAAATAGTCCCATCCCTAAAAAAACAAAAACAAAAAAAATGGAATGGTGAATTAATGGTGAATGGTGAAATAAGAACCACAAATCTCAATAGTCCCCCCACCCCCCAACAAAAACAAAACGCAAAAAAACACAAAAACCTCCACACCAAACAAAACAAAAACTGGAATGGTGAAAAGGGTCTGAAATAAGAACCACAAATCTTGATAATCCCATCCCAAACAAAACAAAACAAAAAAAAAAACTCAAACAAAAACACACAAAAAACAAAAAACTAACAAAACTGGAATGGTGAAGAGGGGCTAAAATAAGAACCACAAATCTTGATAGTCCCATGCCAAAAAAAAAGAAAACTAAACTTATAACGCACAAACAAAAACATGCCAAACAAAGAGCAAACAAAACAAAAAACAAACAAAAACTGAAATAGTGAAGGGGGCTGAAATAAGAACCCCAAATCTCGATAATCCCCCCCCCCCCCCAAAAAAAAAAAAAAAAAAACCTCAAACAAAACACACCAAACAAAACGAAAAACTAACAAAACTGGAATGGTGGTCAGCGCCGATAGCCTTGTGGGCAGCGCGCCGACATACAGCGCCGTTGCGCTCCGGACATCCCGTGTTCGAATCAAACAAAAACTGGAATGGCTGGCTAAAAGGGGGCTGAAATAAGAACCACAAATCTTGATAGTCCCATACAAAAAACAAAACAAAACGTACAAACAAAAACAGACCAAACAAAAAAAAACAAAAACTGGAATGGCAAAGGGGGACTGAAATAAGAGTCACAAGTCTCGATAGTCCCATCCCACAAAAAAACAAAAAATAAAACTGAAACAAAAACACACCAAACAAAACAAAGCAAACAAAATAAACAAAACTGGAATGGTAAAGGGGGGCTGAAATATGAACCACAAATCTTGATAGTTCCATCCCACAAAAAACAAAACTGAAACAAAAACACACCAAACAAAACTGGCATTGTAAAGGGGGGCTGAAGCACAAATCTCGATAGTCCCATCCCCCCCAAAAAACAAAACTCAAACAAAACACACAAACAAAAACAGACCAAACAAAACAAAGAACAAACAAAAACTGAACTGGGAAAAGGGGGACAAATCTCAACAATCCAATCTAGCACAGAAAAAAAAAAAACTCAAACAAATCGCACAAAAAAAAAAAAACACCAAACAAAAAAGCTAACAAAATAAATAAACAAAAACTGTAATGGTGAAGGTGGACTGAAATCAAAACTTCAAATATCTAGTCGCATCTAACACAGACATGAAGCAGCACACCAAACACCCCTCTGGCTGCTCTAAAGTGTCTAACCACCAGTCTGGTCCTAACAGCAATACATTGGGGAGGATTTTCTGAAATTGAGCACTAGGGCAAAAGCAAAGCTGCCTCTTACATGGATACTTGGGCTGAACTCGGTTCATCATGAATTATCCACTATATAACTGACATTGCTTTGAAACACATTTTGGCTTTTGGGTACCATCTAGCATTTCAGGCCTGAGGGCTCTTGAGAGCGAGCCCCATTCCACCATTCCCCAAAATCCCATCTCCAAACACTGTTGACATGAACAGTTTAATTTGAATGGACACTACTTCTCCAAAATGAAGAAACAAGGCTATATTTAGACTCCGCTTTTGCACTTTTAGTCTGTGATGTCCAGCTCCTCAGGGGTCCGGCTGGTTTTAGTTATTCTACCTGCATCCAAGAGATATATGTGCCCTGTAACTAAAGGGAACTCATTCCTGGTAGAAACCTGGCTGTTTGCCTGGCAGAGATTGTCTGATTTGATCAGAGCTACACAGTAGCCCCATTTCTCTATATTTCAGACTGTGCTATGAAATTCCCACAGCTGTAGGCTGCCACTGAGTTTCCAGACTGTGGTGCTGAGCTCTGACATTGGGTAAAGTTCAGAATTGTTGAAGAGGACTAATTGCTTGCATTAGTTATTCAGTGACCGTTTTAGGCAGAAATCCTCCAAAGCACACTGCAGTGACTTATAAAATGGGATGCAACCACTTGTGCACACAGAGTCCCTGGACCATTCATTATCAAAGCTCAGAGAGGAACGTTATTCAAACAGTTACAGAAACGCCAAACTTCTCATTTTATTAGAAAGCGTCTGCCAATTTCCTACAAACAATATGGTAGGGTGAAACAGAGATTCGCTGCTCTAATTAACTGCCTGCAGGATAGGAAACACAATAAACATGGTAATTTTATATACTTTGCATATTAAACAAGCACACACATACACTAGAATTTCCCTTTGGAAATGTCATTTTGAATTGACGTAATGCCAACCATCCCATATTTAATGGGTATAATGTATCACGTTTCAAGCGCTTTATATCAATTAGTTAATGCAGCAAAAAGAAAAGGGGCAAAAATGGGTCTAAAATGAAATATTAAATAAAATGATATAATAATATTAATAGAAATATGTAAAATATTGAAGCAATATAGTAATAATACATTAAATCCCCCAGAACTCTCTTTAAAACATTTTCAATTCAATTTAAATTAAACTGGAGCAGCACACCAGATAATTTAGAGTGTTATTTCCCTGCTTTCTTCCAGTTTTGATTAGCAATTATAATAAAGTGACAAGGTCATGTTCAGAATGTAGATTAAAAATGCATTTAGAACCACTAAGGTCACATTCATAAGTGAAAACACCAGCCAAAATAAAATCTGTACGTGTATGAATTTCATTTTAGAGTGGACAAATAAATCAGTATTCTGCTCACCATCTAATATCCATTGACTCAGACTTAGGGCGCATGACCTCAATATAGACCAAGAGCCTTTCAGTATGCCATTACAAACATTTTCTCATAGTTTACTTCATAATCAATTCTACAAATAGATCTCCAACAATGAGTCAAGCAAAGTTTCTCTTTCAAGCATGCACTGGTATATTAAAATATTGTTTGAGGAGGAAATGTATAATCTAATAATTAGCTCCAATATAAGCTGGTAGACTCAACAGGCACATGGAGTTGACAGAGCGACAGGCAGAAGCTCCATGCTTCACAAACACAACTGACTGCAGGCTTACCGAACAGCTCTGAGTCTTGTACCAGCCCTAAGAACAGCATGAACTCCTACACAATCAGTCCATTTCCGCTCCACAAGTCCTTGAGGATGGCATGAGTATCGCTGTTCTGCAGTGTAACAGGAATCTAAAATGATTTGCTTATGTAGGAGTATGACAGCACGCTCTCGGAGGCTTTATTCATGAAGACATTCAATGAAATGCTAAATTTAAATCTTCTTCCAAAAGCGCCAAATGTGCACATGTATGATTCAGTCATAAAAATGACATTTCTTTAAAAACCAGAAACAATAATCATCCTTAAGACCAAACAGCCTCTTTGGTTACATTCCCACCGTTGGCGTTTGGAACTGACAACTGTGTTTACTTGTCCCATTCACACAACAGCAGTCAGAGGTGGATCAAGCAGCCAAAATCTGTGACTTGAAAAATGTCTGTAACCATGGTAGTAGTAACAGATGTCAATAGGTGTTTTTCTCAGAATTAAGACATAAACTCGCAACTGCGAGTTATAAAATAAGAATTGTGAGATATAAACTTGCAATTGTGAGTTTATATCTCTCAATTCTGACTTTTTTTTCTTACAATTGTAAGATATAAACCCACAATTGTGAGTTATAGTCTACTTTGGGGGGGGGGGGGGGGGGGGGGGTTATGTTCTCTGAATTACGAGTTCATCTCTCACAATTCTGACTTAACTCACAACTGCATGTTTATGTCTTACAATTCTGACTTTTTTTCTCAAAAAATGCAAGATAATGCATGATGCATGAGTTTATATCTCTCATTTCAGACATTTTTTCCCCCAGAATTATGAGATAGAAACTTGCAATTGTATATACCAATTCAGACTTCTTTTTCTCGCAAATGTGAGTTTATATCTCGCAATTCAGACCTTTTTTTCTCAGAATTGAGAGATATAAACTCGCAATTGCAAGTTATAAAGTCCAACTTTTTTGGGAAAAAAGTAGGGCTGGGCGATATGGCAAAAATGTAATTTCGATAATTTTTTCCCATATTGAACGATGACGATATATATTTCGATATAAGCTGTTGATGTTGCCAGCTTTAAAATAGTATCCCAACAATGACTAAAGCCACAAAAATTTAAGGATTCATTAAATTACATTTTTAAGTATAGTTTATTAACAAAAGCAGATTACAGATTTGGCCTTAAAAATTTGAATAACTTACTAAAATAAATGAAAAAAAAAAAAAAAAAGTTGTGACAGAGTATGGTAAATGAGAGTAAATGTACAAAATGTAAACATAAAATTATTGTAAAAACATAATTTGTAATACATTTATTTATTTCTTTATTATTTATTATTATAAATACAATTGTTTATTTTCTCTATTATAGGTTGAGCTATTTAAATTAGAGGCAACCACTGCATTTTGAAACAATCTACAGTATAAATATAAAAAAATTACGACACAGCTCTTTCATAACCGTATTAAGTGCAGACAATTCAGCCATAATCAAAGTAGGCTACTCTCTCATTATTCAAAGTGCAAACAGAGACGGAATATTTCAAGCATGATACAGAGCTATAGACATACACAACCTATTATAGTCTACATTCTGATAACAGCCTAGATATGTCATGTAGCCTAATTTGCGCGCATTGCGGAGTCACTCTCTAAACAAGGGGGATTAAAATTGCTTTTGAATGCGCGTGCGTTTTTTGCTTTCGGTTTCAGTTTTAACAATCGCGCCAAACTCTCAGCTGAGGTGAGAGTGACTTTTCAGATAGCCAAACCACTTATATAATTCGTGCTACCTTTTTTTGTCGACAACTTAAACATCTTTGGATAATAAATCGAGGTTAGTTTCTCTTTCGTCGCTGCTTCCACTCTCTCTTTTTTGTCGTCCTGGTGTTAAGTTTGCTTCGCAAAGTGCGGTAGGAAATGAACTTTGTACTTTGACGTGCACACGCACGCTGCACGCTGTCGCATATTTCTGCTGTGTGATTGGCTCTTAGATTAATCCATATCGAGCAAAAAATGTCTAGAGCTTATCATCGTTATTAACATAAATTTTATCGCGATTCGATATGATATCGTTTATCGGCCCAGCCCTAGAAAAAAGACATGTTAGGTTAATCTCTAACAATTCTGACTTAACTTGCAATTGCATGTTTATGTCTCACAATTCTGAATTTTTTGTTCCTTGCAAATGTGAGTTTATATCTCTCAATTCTGACTTTTTCTCTCAGAATTGTGTGACATAAACTCACAACTGTATGTCTCAATTCAAACTTTTTTTCTCAGAATTGTGAGAGAAACTCGCAACTGTATCATGCAATTGTATATCCCACTTTGCTTTTTTTTCCTCGCAAATGTGAGATAACATTATGCAATTCATACATTTTTCTCAGATTTGTGAGATATAAACTCGCAATTCAGCGAAAAAAGTCTTAATTGCCATGTTATTGCTCAGAGTCACAATTACCGTTTTTCATTTTTCATTCAGTGGCAGGAACAAGCTTTCATATATATCACCCAAAATTGTGATTAAAATTTGCCTGACTCGAGTAAATTTAAGCTAGATGGATGTTCTGGCAAATAACGTTTAACAAATTATGGACAGTAAACAATAAACAGACAATATTTTAAAATTAAATTATAATAAATTCTACATTATTACTATTTTGCCTAAAATACAACCAAAATACTTGGCCTTCAGTCTTTTTCTCAGTCTGACACCAAACAAAATGTTCCCCATCAGCCCCCAAAAAATTAAACTTGCTCTCATCACTAAAGTGAAGTTTGGACTAGTTCTCTCTCCACACAAAATGCCCATGACCAAAGCTGAGCTTAGCCTTTTAATTATTTCTGATGATAAGAAGCTTGGTCACTGCAAAGTGTGCTTTCAGTCAAACTTCTCTTAAATGTCCCTAGACAGAACCATACTCTATTCAGCACTGAACTGGCAAGCAATTCTAGCTACAGTGTTGAACCCGAGTCCCCATTGAGAGTCTCTGTATTATCCTGTCTTCTTGTGCATTTGTCGTACATGGACAACCAGCCTTTTAGGGGGACTTGAATGAATTAGTGTAATTATAAACCTGCAATATTCGAAAAATCACAGATTTGGAATGACCAACTTCTCTTGTAAAGGCTAAAAGTGTGATCCCATTAGCCTTCATCTAGACAACCTCCAATTGCAGGGTTTTAATCACCTTAGAGCTGCCCACAATCCTGCAAATTTCAGTTAAAAAAAGAGAAAAGCTGTCAGTTAAATAGGGCTTGTGATGTAATCAGGGAAATTAACACCAATAACTTGGAGGTATCTGTAAATGTTCTAAAGTTCTTTTTCAAATCTCTCATTTAAGTTTTTATACTTTGTTTCAGAATACAATAATTCATGAAATATGCTTAAAAACTGCCCTTCTACTCCTGTTAGGATAACTTCAAATAGTGACCTTAAAATTTAAGTTGTTCTCCAATTTTGATCTCAACTGTATATCCAATATCAATTGATAATGATAAAAAAGTTATATTGGTAGACTAATCACCACATCTAATTTAAGTTATACTGGACTGCAAAATTTCCATTTGGGTCAAAAACTTTAAAAACCGTACGAAACAAGGACACGGTACCTCCGAGGCTGGCATGGGAGCTTTCTCTGGCACAGAGTAAAAGTTTCTGACTGGCTTATAAATCATGGAACAATCATCTGAGACAACCCAAACATTTCTGACATTGTAATTTCCTGAGGAGAGGAGTGTCTTATCAGTCTCAGACATGATTCCAGCCTCATCGCCCCAGACACTGATGCAACAAACCCACAAAATTATGCCTGAGCGGAAAGATAAACAGGCATCAGCGAGGTAGAACAAATAAGCTATATGGACAACAGAAAGCCTGCATTGAGTGCAATGAACACTCATAATGCTATTTTTAGGCAGACTCAAATCCTCAGTCCAACTCTATTAAAATGCTTGTCATTTGGATGATCCAGCAACTTGCAACCAATGCAACCAATACTACTTTCCTCTCCTCAACACTAAACTGTCAGTACCATAATGATTCTCTCGAAGAACGTCTCAGCTAGTCAGGGTCACAGTATCATTACATAATCCTTTGCAGCACACTGGCAAGATTATGCTAATGGGCTTATAGCTACATCTGGACCCCAGGCTGAACACAGCCGTGAGCATAAAACAAACCTAATCTGCAAAAACAATAAATACGCGCTGAATAACCTTCCCTCGATTACTCAAGTTAATTGGAAGATACAGTGCAGAGGATGCGTGCGTAAAAGCTGATATACAGCGGTTTAGCAAACCACTTTCGAGAGCACGACATTATAGAAGAGTGTGGTTAATTATTGATATGGATTGAATGATTAAGTGAGACTGCAAGTGAGCTGCAGCTGGATACCTTTTTGTCTTTGCTGACATCTTCCTCTTTCTTGGCCGCGTCCAGGTCAGTGACTCCACGACTGAATTCGTCCATTGTGCTGTCGGGGAGGGGAAGCTCCTCTGCGTCAATGTCCGTCTCATCTGCAGCCGGCTTTTCGGCCCCTGTGAGCTCCCGCCCTTTGGAAAGAAACAATTCATCTGGCTAAATATTTATTACAGAGATGGAAGGCGTGATAGGGATTAAAAAAAAGTTAGTGCTGTTAGTGAGATTTTATGTTTTGCTTTTATTCCCACACAGGTATATACACAAGTAGATTTATTCTGACCAAACACTGATGTTGTCTGTGTAAACTCTGGATCCCCTGTGGGACGGTGGTGTTACTGATATGGGGCCCCATGTATGTTTTGACCACACCTTCAGTCGGTCTGTACAGGAGGTCTGTATTTCTGGAAATGGATAGTTGACATGACATGGCAGGCAGTGACAGCCGTGTCCTGTGGTGCGACATGCTATACTACATGTAAAACTATTCTGAACAACATTCTTGTAATGTAATCATATATCATGCACTAGATTTATTACATTAAGTCAGGGACTAAATGGAATATTTATATTTTTAAACATTCATGTCCCACATAAGTAAACGCCAAATATATAAATCAATAAATAAATATAAAATAAAATAATAATAAAAATAAAAAGGATAATATATATAAACAAATTAGACAAATGCATAAAACAATCAATAACTTCATTGTCATTAAATTAAAAAACAATTTGGAGGGATTATAGCTATTTTAGGCTGACAGTTTAACCTAGATCATAAACTGTGTATTGTGTTACTGAACATAACACGAGAGTTAAAACAGGAAATAACTGAGGTCAGAGGCATTTACTCTGCACTCAAACTCATGTACAGTAATGAGACAGAGTCCTTCACAGATCTTCACTGGCATTTCGACTGGCTAAAAGGCAATTCTGGAGCAGAATTTTTTTTTTTTTTGTATCTGGCAAGAAAATAAAAACACACTTCTAGTTTATTGCACATGGGCCTAGATATTTTATTTAGCTAATTGGTCAAATATAAAACATTAACCAATATCATGTGAATAATTATATGAATTTACTTAGATTTTTTTTTTTTGTAACTTGGACAGCTACATCAAATCTTCTCTTGTAGGCATTAATACACTCAGACACCTTCAACGTTTGACATATTATCAGTTTATAGTTTCGAAAATGGTAATAAAATATGACAAGAACTTTGTTTGTTAAACAAATTCATCTTGATAATGTCAGATAACTTTGATAAAAAGGTAATGGATTGAAATCATCTAAAAACTATTCAGACAACTGTTATTATGACAATATTTACACAACTGTCAATACTGTGTTGACCAATTACCAAGCAATGCTTAATTTTGTTCTGTCTGTGATGTAAAAAGGTTGCATTAGCAATTAAAGAAAAAAACACTTAAGCAAAACATGGTAAGGTCAAAGTGTCTGAATAATTTTGGTCCCAAATTTTTATCAATTTACTTCTTCACTGTATGAAGAATTTTTGGTTTTGAATTTTGAAAATTTTGCTATGCTTTTTTACATGAACTATACTGCCCTCCAAAGGCAAAGCGCAGTAACTACACATTTGGTCAAAATTGAGTTTTCAACTGTTGACAACTGTTTTGTCTTGTGGCAAAGTCTCCTGGTTCAATTTTGTCCCATTTCAGAAAAACGAGAGTGACTAAAATTGCAGTAACTACAAAATCCAAACGAATACCAAGGCAAACCGCAGTAAGTGATGTTACTGTGTTCTAGCTTTGACACTGCATCTGCGGTCTGCCGTTACACAATATCCAAAGACGGGTAAGAAAGATAGCAAAATATTAACTCCTAGCAAGGCAAATGACAGCTTTATAATCATTTTAGATGAACTAGCCAGCCGCTAGCAAATTAAACAAGCATTTTAGCCTATCTAGACTGCTCCATTGAGCATGTTTTATTTTTTTTTATGTTTTTTGATTTGGACATCTTTCCATGTTTCAGGCAGCTGATCAAATTGTAGTGACAGCGGTTACTCATTGAAAAGTTAGCTGGCTCCGGTAAAGTAATATTGTTAGGCTAAGTTATAGGGCTGTGCAATTAATCGCAATCGCAAAAAAATCGCGATTTAAGCACATGCGATTTAAGCACATGCGATTTCTAAACCGCATGAGGTTGCGATTTTATCTATCCCCCCAACGGCACCCCCCGCCCTCCTTGAACGTCAAGTTCATTTTATTTTTGATATAGCGCCAGATCACAATAGAAGTCATTTAAGGTTATCTTTCCTATAGAACAGGTCTACACATTGTTCTCTTATTAAACAAACTAAACTGCCTTATGTTATTTATCTTATTTACACGAAGGCATGTAATTTCTGTCTCTTCATGGTCGCGTGATTACAATGTCTCCTCCGCGAAAACACGGACCGGATCGCGGACTCCATTCATAAAAACCTAATTTACTATAGCGCGGAATGCCACGTAATTCGTCGATTTTTGGATTAATAAATAAAAAGTTGGTCTGTCACTTAATTCAAATCACGATATTGACTAGTGTCTGTGAAAACTGAAATGCAAAAATACCGTTTTAACATGAATCCTGCATGTTTCGTTTGCCTCTGTATAAATGGCGGAGACGCGTTTTATTTTTCTACTACACGCATACTGAAGCACACGTGACGCTCCCGCTAATTTTTGGCATTTGCATCTCACTTGAACAGATAAACTCAATCTCTAAAGCTGCTGCGAGTTTCACTTTTACCGTTTCATTTGAGAAAACTAGCATCATATCATACTGTACAGTGTACAGACAGAAACTTCACGGCAACCTGTCAAAATAAAAGTACGGTTTAACATGAAACAGAACAATATTAGTCTTGTATTACTTTTGTACAGTATAATGTAGGTGTTTATATTTTCCTATTTAAATAATTTACATAGAACAATATATATGATAAAAAAAAATATTACAACAAGATTAACCACTTAATTATTATTTAAACGTTTTAAACTGAATATAATTTTTCTTCCATGCATTGAGTTTTAACAGTAAACCTCTGTTTGTTTGCCAACAATTAAAAGGGTTTATTTTTCATTTGATTAAAAATAAATAAATGTTTTTGCTTTTTGATTATCAGAAAAATTAAAACACATAAGAATTTCTAAAAAAAAAAAAGCAAAAGATTGTAGAGCCCTCAAAATGTTAAAATAGAGAGTTTTGGACTTATTTTTCCACTGAAATGAATGTTTTCGTTATTACACAAAGTAGGCTAAAGTACCGGGAAAAAAGTAACATGGCTAATTTATTTTATGTTGTCTGTTTTAAAGACATTTTTACTACAGTTTTGTTTATTAAACTTAATACTATGTTATTTCATTGTGAAATGTTTTGTTATGCACTTATTGTGCACTGAATACATTTAGAATGTATGTATGTAGCTTGTTTGAAAAAGCAAAAAAAAACTAAAAAAAAAAAAAAAATCGCAAATAAAATCGCAATCGCAATATTCGTTCAAAAAAATCGCAATATGATTATTTTGTCCATATTGCACAGCCCTACTAAGTTAGCTATGCCTCCTCAGCAAAGTGACAACCGGACTAGCACCCCCAACATCAACGGTATTGAAATAGCTGTCAATTTGCCTGTGTTTGCAATCCACAATTTGCAAACCATGTTAGATCAAACGATTAAAACAGAATTTATATAGAATGAGTCAGCCTTAAAATGGCAACCTAATTAAAAGACTGATACACCTGTTTTTATGATGATGGATTTTTTTGCATAATCAGTAAATTTACTAGAACTGGGCAGTTTAATTTGTGTCCTGTCATATTCAAGAATAATGATTTCAGGTCTGTAATGAATTACTTTTTAAATAAAATGAGCAAAACACTCTCTGTTGTGAAAGGAGCAGATGACTCTTAATATTGAGGCTTACTAATAAGCAACTGTAACATTCACGGCATGCAAACATCAATAAAACTATTAAAGTTATTAAAAACAATCAACATGTAGCAAGAAGCACAACAAGAAAGTTGGATGAACACTTTTAGTTTATAGATACTGCACTTTGCTTTTGCAATAGTGTTTTAGTTTTTTCAGGTCATCCAAAGGCAGAGTGCAGTATCTGCATTTTGGTGGTCAAAGGTCACATCAGTTGTCATGGTTTTTATCTATAAAAAATTTCTTCCTGAGAAGGCATTACGTGAATGCATTACCATTCATCTACAAGCAGCATGTTTGACAGGCTGGTTTCAGTGTTGGCGTAGTTACTGCACTTAGCCTTTGTAGGGCAGTATAGTGTCCTGCATCCTACTTGTAAAAAAATATCAAAAATTATATCTGGTGTCTGAAAATTTTTGGTTTCACTGTATTCTGTGATGGACAATACTTATCTGTAGTAATTTAAGGAGATAGTTGACCCAAAAATGACAATGTCATCAATTACCCTGAATTATCATGTTGTTCCAAACCTGTAAAACCTTTGCTCATTTTCAGAACACAAATTAAGATATTTTTGATGAAATCTGAGAGCTTTCTGACCCTGCATAGACAGCAACGCAACTGACACATTCAAGGCCCAGAAAGGTAGTAAGGACATCATTAAAATAGTCCATGTGACATCAGTGGTTCGACTTTTATTTTTTGAAGGTACAAGAATATGTTTTGCGTGATAAGAAAAAAATTATGACTTTATTCATCAATTTTCTTCTCTTCCGTGTCAGTCTTCACAGCAGGTTCACATTGGCCTATTTTAAAAATATCCTCATTACCTTTCTGGGCCTTGAACGTGTCAGTTGCGTTGCTATCTATGCAGGGTCAGAAAGCTGTCAGATTTCATGAAAAAATATCTTAATTTGCATTCCAAAGATGAACAAAGGTCTTACGGGTTTAGAACGACGTGAGTAATTAATGACAGAATTTTCATTTTTGAGTGAACTATCCCTTTAAGCGATTATGCGGTTGTTGGGCTCTGAAGTGTCAGCTCTAAGACCCATTTGCTTACACCCTATGGAAAGGGGTTATTAAGGTCTCCCTGTCCCACCACTAGGACAGCAGTGTAGCTGTTAAACATAGTGAGTTCCATCCATGTGACATTGCGGTGTGTTGGTGCTGGGGAATCCTATGCGGATTAGATGCAGCGCGTGGGTGAATGAGAGCTCATTTGCATTTGAAAAGAAAACCTGTCCAAAGGGAGCTGTGGGAGGATGATCCGCCTGAACCCTTGGCCCATGCACCATGAGCTCTGCCCCTCAGACACAAGCAATCATTGGTGCTGTTCCATGCTGCCTATCAAAGCCCGGCACACAAAGACTTCATCTAACGCACTGCGCTAGATTGCACCAAAATACCTAGAACAACTACACTGCTAAATCAAAGTGTGTCAGAGATCAGCAAGACCATCACTCATCTGTAATTTCATCACATCAAGTTCAAGGAGCTCAAACAGACAATCAATTAGAGAGAGTTAGAGGAAAAATTTACTTCAAGTATGAAAAAGAAGAGGAAAGAAAAGAGGATACTGTTCATAACAGTACCTGTTACTCCCGAATCTGTGCATGTTTTGTCAGTGTCACCATCTTCCTGGCCGTCTGCGTTTTGCTGGGTGTGCTGAAGGCTAAGTTTATGACAGACCTCAAAAGCCTGACCCACTGTCCGCACTATCCGCATAGCTTGACTCTGTAGAGAAAAGATAAAAGAGAGCTTAGTGTTATTAATGCACTGAAAGCAAAGTCTATGGTGAAAACAAAAATTCTGATAGTCATAACTAAAGATAGGGTGACCATATTCTGAGAATCCAAAAAGAGGACCCCCCCCATACTTTTCAGTATAAGGATCCAGTAAACTTATGCGTTCAAATAGTAAGTTCAAAACGTCTCTACTAAATTTGTACCATTCCATATCTCCCTTTAGCCAAAAGTATCCGCTTACACTTGGAGTCATGTGATGGCATAACAACAAAACAGCAAAGCAGGGGAGCAGCAACAATGTTTGCATACGAAATGTGAAAAGAGCGGCATATTTAAGCAATAAGGTACGAGAGGCCGTGCTGTATCGTGAATAAATCACGGCTGAAGGGCGTTGATAGGCACGACGCGAAGTGGTTACCACACAATAAAAATATTAAAATCAAAAATATATATTAATTTATATATATTAAGTTGTATGTTTTCATAAAGTAAAATCATTAACTGCCTTCCGCTGTAAAAGTAGTCCCTAACTGCTGCAGCTGTGTTTACGTTGCTAAGGGTGGTTAAAAAGGGGGTTCAATGATACACAAAACCGTTGAGTGAAGCGGTCATAGCAGTGCCGTATCATGAATACGACACAGCTGCTGACCAATCAGAATTGAGGAATGTGGACGTAATTTTATAATTACGTCTACGCTTTGTTAAATGTATTAAGCAATGCACTAAGTGCAGAGAAGAAAAAAATAAGTTAAAGTATCGATCTCAGCAGGCTAGCATCGATCCGATACCAATACCAAAGTTAGTATCGATACTATCGATATTTGGATTGATCCGCCCACCCCTATGTGAAACTACATTTGCGTTTCGGCATGTTAGTGACACACAGCTCTTGCAGCGCAGCTCCTCGTTTGTTTTGTTTTGACAATTGGGTCTTTCACGTCATCAGACAGGTACCTCAGAATAATGCCGGTGGGCAGTGGCTGCATTTAAAGTGTTGAATTAATGACGGTCAGTGAAATGAGGTAAAAAACCCGGACATTTTATGATATTTTACAAAATCCCCCCGGACATAATTTTATAGCCAAAAAGGAGGACATGTCCGGGTAAAAGAGGACGTATGGTCACCCTAACTAAAGATGCTAATATTTATCATACAGAATTAATAATACAATGACTTTTATTAGACATTAAAATGGTTGGATTGGATTTACACTTTTTGGATGGCTTGCAATGTTGGAACTTTTTAGCAACTGAAAGAACAAGTCAAAATCTGACACAAACCAAGGTCATTAACAGGGTAAAAAGATGCCAGCTCTGAAGTCTCAAATTCAGTCAGGGAACAAAAACAAAAGGACTCAAACAAGAGAGAAATTCTTTGATATGACTCATACCTGGTTATTTGATTAATCACGACAGCTTTTGATTCCCTTCCCACACTTTTAATTTCAGATGGTATGCTTTTAGCCAGCAAATGCGGAAAACAGGAATGCTGCCAACCATGTCAGCAGACAATCAAAAGGAACATGAGGAATTTCAAATTTAAATCTGATATTAAAACTTAATGCTCTAAAGCTTTGAGCCTTAGATGTTTTTTTACAGTTTGTCACAAAAGCAACGCAGGAACATCATAAAAGAGGTATGAAAAGAAATTTAATTGGAAACTGATGGAATTTTTTAACTAACGTTCAATTTTCCATGGATTAAGTCTCTATTTTGAGCGCAACTCTATGTACAATTGAAGTCAAAAGTTTACATACACCTTGCAGAATCTGCAAAATGTTAATAATTTTAACCAAAATAAGAGGGATCAAACAAAACACGTTTTTATATAGTACTGACCTGAATAAGATATTTCACATAAAACATTTACATATAGCCCACAAAAGAAAACAACAGTTGAATTTATAAAAAATTACCCCGTTCAAAAGTTTACATATGCTTGATTCTTAATACTGTTGTTAACAGAAAGATCCACAGCTGTGTTTTTCTTTTCATATAGTGAGAGTTGTTAATGAGTTCCTGGTTTGTCCTGAACATTTAAACTGCCCGCTGTTCTTTAAAAAAAATCCTTCAGGTCCCACAAATTCTTTGGTTTTTCAGCATTTCTGTGTAGTTGAACCATTTCCAACAATGACTGTATGATGTTGAGATCCATCTTTCCACACTGAGGACAACTGAGGGACTCATACGCAACTATAACAGAAGGTTCAAATGCTCACTAATGCTTCAGAAGGAAAACCCATGCATTAAGAGCCAGACGTGTAAACTTTTGAAAAGAATGAAGATGTGAACATTTTTCTTATTTTGCTTAAATGTCATATTTTTTATTTATTACTGCCCTTCAGAGGCTACAGAAGATACTTAAATGTTTCTCAGAAGACAAAATAAGTCACATTTACCCTAATCTTCAAATTTCAAAAGTTTTCACCCCCTGGCTCTTAAAGGGGTCATCGGATGCCCATTTGCCACAAGTTGATATGATTCTTTAGGGTCTTAATGAGAAGTCTAGAACATACTTTGGTTAAAATTTCTCAATGGTAGTGTAAAAAACACTCTTTTTAGACCGAGATATTCTGTTGCATGTTCTTTTAAATGCTAATGAGCTCTGCTCGCCCCGCTCTCTCTGCCATGGGATGTCGAGCCGTAATGTTTACTTTAGCTGTGAAACTTGCTAACTAGCACATTATTAAGAAAGGCCATTTGCAAAGATGCATAAAAACCCTTATACTCACTTCTGCTGTGGGTGAAGCTGCATCACAAATGATTCGCACAAACATGGAGGCATATGTGGATCAGATTGGCGCTTTCCTTTCAAAAACGTAAGTAAAGTTAATCCTCTGCATGTTCAGCGGCTCAGATATCAGGAGTAAATGACGACTGCTATGTTCATTATTACATCCAACAACAGAACACCTCAATCACTCAATCTAAGACATTCTTGTCTTCCCCTGCACCTGAGTCGACACAATGGCGATCGGAGTCGGACTGTTTCAGCTCGGTGAGGGCGGGTCTAAGTTAAGCCGCTCATGTCAATCAGCTATACACAAACTGCCAACACACATTAATGTTCAAACAACATGTAAAAGTAAGTTTTGCATTCGATGACCCATTTAATGCAACTGTTAGTTGTGACAATCCATTAAGTGTTAAAATACCATTCAAGTTATATTTTAACACTGGATGCAACAATCATTCTGCAGACTCCATAAGACTACAAAAAAGACCTATTCCATGAAATTCTGAAGATCTGTTAGTATTTTGACAGACGATGGAAACATTATTTCAGCTTAAACTATTGAGTCTGTAGACAGCAAAAGGTGAAATTTTTACTGCAGATCTATTCCCAGTTTATTGAGAGCACACTTGAGCAGTTGATGTACAATTACCCAGAGCTGCTCTGAATGGCTCGGTCTGTAATGAACAGCGATGCCGGGGCGAAATGGGCTAGACAGTGCTTTCAACTCCAATGAGCGAATTCTTTCTAAAGAATCTTTGTTAAATTAAAGAATACTTTTCTTCTTGATTCCCTTTCGGCATGGGCAAACTTCTGCTGTATAATCTATAACCATCAACGTGTCACATTCTTTATGATGAAAGAAACATAAGTTATTTTGAATCTATGTGTCAGGCTTTCATAACAAATGTTTTCTCCGCTACATTGTTTTTAATACTGTGGCAATCTCATTACAGTGTGCTCATTTTGTATGCTATTTGCAATTTCACATCCAAAAAAGAACGAGGCATGAAACAAAACAAAGTTAGGTTTTAGATGACTAGAAAGTTGTATTCAGATTAGTGTCTTTTATGTCTCTCAGCCTTTTATGTGAAAGGACTTACAAAACAAACAATACACAGAATAGTTTCATTGGATAAAATGATGTTAATTTGCATTTAGGTCTAAACTTTATGGCACACTTGAAAAAATGTTTGTGGTCGCAATTCATTTTAAGGTCCAATATTTGCCATTAACAAACCATTAACTACGACTTTTGCCTTAAACTCCTAATTAAGCATTTTTTACTCTAAATTTAACAGGATATTTTCTTTGATTGAGAGATAATGCAGTCATACTGCATATTTGTCCAAAACAGTACACATATGCCTATGCCCATTATATTTGACGTTTTGTATTTTCGCATACACTTCTTGTACACTGTGTTCTCAAGCCCTTAGCACTCGTAGAGTGTGTATACAAACTCCTGTGATAATGTGATGTGTCATAGTGACAACTCTCGCCTAGCAAAAAAATCCTCTCTATATTTATAGACTGTGTAGGCACCAGTTCTGCAGAGACAAATACTTATTTTCCCTCTGCAAAGTCTTATTTTGATTCTCGTGACATTGTAGATTAATTGCCAATATTAAAAATAAATATTTAAACCAGCCAAGCAGAGAAAAACAAGATTCAGATGTCAAATCCGCCTCAGAGGTGGTGGGCGTCTTTAAACAGTTATTTAGCTTTCAAATTCGCCTCTGATTCAAATCCGGTGCAGACGCATGAAAGGGATCAGAATTCGACAGCTTTAAGAACTAAAAGCAAGCCCTGTCAGTATATCATCTACATGTGCCGCTGCTGAATCATTGAACCGCTCTGCATGCTAGACCGACTGAGAAGAAAAATATAGCCATTCTGAAAAGTGCACTTCAGTTTCATGGCCAAGGGTTGCTGTTCCCTTTTTTTCTGATGTGTGTTTTTTTTTTTCAACTATATGCCCTGAAGTAAAATGAAAGAAGTGTGCTGAAGAGGCAAGGAACTGCCAGTAGGACTTCATTCGCTTGGAGCTTCAATGACAGGATTCTATTGTCCAAGGAAAACCATCAGCACTCAATGTCCTGAATAGAAGACACATTCAAGAGATGCCTACCTTTTTCTTTGATTTGAAGACATTACATCGAAACACGTTGCTCTGTCCATCTCTTGCTATGTAACTGAAGATCTTCAGATCTTGGGAGTCATGTGACACGTAAAATATCCTGTGTAAAAAAAAAAAAAAAAAAAAAAATTATAATCTAACATGTGCGGTACTGGCAAGAACAGTTAATTCAGTTGAAGTAAAAAGGAGAAAAAGTATTTACAGGAACATTTCTGGTACAGTTAAAAGCTTTTATTCTTGGATTTCCTTATGTTTTGGTCTGAAATCACCACAGTACACCCTTTTATCAGGAATCCATTAATGTTGTGTGGAAAGTATGTTTAGAAATGACCTTCGGCTGTGTATTTTTGTTGGGCATCTAAACAAAAATGGTGCTTGAAGTGTCAATGAAGCATGTTCAATCATCACAGCAAACAGGAATTGTAGCAAAGAACAAGTAGCAATGCAGATCAGAGTGTAAAGCCCTACATAAACCAAAAGATAAATAATTGACACCATGCAAATCCAGATCAATTTCCTTTACAAAAGAGTAGAGGATTTTCTTCAGAGCTTCGCACAATGACATTGCAGCTGTCACAAGGCACCGAGGAAAATCCTGAGCACAAAACTCGTTGAATAAGATGAATAAAATGCATAGATGTCAATTCCAACTTCTTTCATGCACATCCACAGAGAACCTCAAATGTAAATCTGCCAAGGAAACGATGGACAAATAGCTAGATTGCTAGACAACATGACACATTCACCAAGAAAAAGCAAGCTGGTTTGGCGCATGCCGGCTTGGCTGGGTACTTTGTATTTTGCTATTTACTAAACCTTGACAGACAAAGAAAAAAGCAAAAAAAAATCTTCAATTGTTTCGGTGGGTTTGTTAGACAGTGAATATCTGGCAGCAGGAAGCAGAAATTCCTAAATCGGCATTCAAATCACCACACTGCGGATATGAAAGAAACATAATAGTCCCCAGAGACTCTTCATTCTCTCTAATTGCAAAGAATCATTTATGCAGTCATAACTACCCAAACAATTAGAGCTGGGAATGTGAGTTATGTGAAGCTGCAAAATCATCACACAGATTGGAAAGCCATGTGGCTTGTTTTGTACAAAATCTGTAGAGCAGCTAGACAGATGTTGCATTTGAAAACAATGTGCACCCTTCTGTATATACACTGCAGTTCTTAAAGGGATAGTTCATCCACAAATTAAAATTCTGTAATAAGACCTTCCATAAGACCTTCACTGCAAAAAATACCTTTTGTGTATAGATTTTTTTGTCTTGTTTCCAGCCAAAATATCTAAAAAATTTTAAATCAAGTAGGATTTTCTAGACAAGTAAAAATGTTCTTGTTTTCAGAAAAAAAAGTCAAAATTATGTGAGTTTTGCTTAGAATAAGCAAAATAATATGGAATGGGGTAAGAAGTTTATTGGAAGATTACTTTGCTTGTTTCAAGCAAAAACATGCTTAATTTTGACTTGTTTTTTTTTCTGAAAACAAGACAATAATTTTTACTCGTCTAGAAAATCCTTCTTGATTTAAGATTTTTTTTTTTTTTTTGATATTTTGGCTGGAAACAAGACA
Source organism: Garra rufa (assembly GCF_049309525.1). NCBI lineage: Eukaryota > Metazoa > Chordata > Actinopteri > Cypriniformes > Cyprinidae > Garra > Garra rufa. Next base: position 29,658,863 of record NC_133372.1, read on the forward strand.
AAAAATCTAAGTAAGAAAAGCTTTTTTGCAGTGTTAGTTTATTTTGGAACACAGAAAATAAAAACGACTTTATTCAACAATTTCTTTTATTTTGCGTTTATCCGAGTACCATTAGTCTATGACCAGTGTCGATACTACCTTTCTGGGCCTTGAAAGCTTTCTGATTTAATTAAAAATATCTCAATTTGTATTCTAAAGTAGAACGAAGGCCTTACAGGTTTGGAACGACATGAGGGTAGTTAATGACAGAATTGTAATTTTTGGGTGAACTATCCCTTTAATAGACAGCATTTTATAAATACCTAGTTTAGTGTGGTCATTATAATTTTATAAATTATGAATTTTACTTCAATTAGCATAGCACCTTTAAATCAATAACAACAATAAATGGAACACAACAAGTGAGGCTGACATTTAAACAGCCATGATATTTCGATCAACTGAACTGAACAGAAAAGACATACAATTCTATACACATTTCTGCAATACCGTAATTACGTATCTTTCTGCACATTTCGCAGCAGTTTCAACACACTTTCAGTATGTGACCATGGCACGTTTTTATTATGTTTAGGGTGTGTTCACACTTGTAGTTCGGTTTGTTTGGTATATTTGATCTGGACCAAAAAGGAAAATTATACATTTGGTCCTGGTTCGCTTAGCGTTCACACTGCCATTTTTGACAGCAAAACCTAAAGATACCAAACCTTAAGGCATAGTGATACATTCACAACCTGATTGGTCGGGCTGATTTCTTGACGGAACTCACTGAAAACTCAAAAGGAAAAGGTGTTTACCTCCTCGTTGTTCTACGTTTGCCCTCTGCTCATTTTGTTTGGGATACACTACTTGTTCCATTCGAAGTCACGTCGCATCTTCTGTTACTTCCTGTTTTTGGTTAGTTTAGAAGTATTTGGTCTGTGTTGCGTTCATATTTAATTCAAACCGCACCAGATTTTGTTTGGAAGCGGACAGAGACATATCTTTTTAACAGTCTCAGTCCGCTTGTTTGGTGTGCACCGGGGTTTGGATGGCAGCGTTCACACTTACTCAAATGAACCGCACTAACAGAGCAATCGCACCAGGGTTTGTTTTAATCGAACCAAACATGACAAGTGTGAACACACCCTTATTACGCTGCTTGAGGTACGCACTGCGGCTGTTCAGAATTCTAATTTTCTATGCTGCTCTAATAAAATGCTCTATCATTTTGTAAATATCGCCTACACCAAACCCAAACTTAAACGTTACCGATAGTGTTAACAAATGCAAAAGTGCTATATAAAAATTCATTTGATGATGCAGCCATGCTATTTTAACTTCCTGATGTGGATTTGAGTCATTTTTTGAACAGTAGTTTCACAGGGTTCAAGCCAGAGCAAGTGCAATGCTGTATCAGGTGAGCTACCGAGCAAACCTACTGAATTAGAAAACTCATTCATATGAAGCAGTATATGTGATGACAACATTCAAAAGTATCAGTTTTCAAATCGCACAGGATGTTCAAATGGTTTTGAAGTCCTAATATAATATTCTGAAAGTAGCTGTGTGAAAATTAGGCTTTAGTAATCAAAACTATACCTGTAAATCATACTTTGTGTGAAATAGAAATAAAAGTTGTCGAGGTTTTACCGCCTCTGTTGTTCAATGCAACGGGAAACTGCAGTGATTCATACATATAGGTATGTTTTTTTAGTTTAGCAGAAATGCATATAGAGGCATGTATTTCCAATCAGCCTATGTTGTCTTAAAAACCACAGCTGTGTGACACAATGTCCAAAAACATTCACCAGATGGTTGTGTACATAGTTCTGCAAACAGATCATTGTTAAAAACAGCTCCAAATATGAAAAGCAAGCGTTTGCCATTTTACTTAATAAAAAATAAGTAGAAAACTGCACATTGTTTTGATAGTAGATGATCCCAATTAAAATGAACCCAAAAACAGAGTAACAATTGCATGCTAACTTAGCCAAGAAAAAAAACAAACAAACAGTGTCACACAGAGAGAAAAAAATGGTTTAATACATTATTGATTACAATTATCGGTTGTAATAACATCATCGTCACTGAGATCAACATGCTTCTCCCAATTATCTGTGAATATATCAGTCATGATTTACATCAAATACCTCTAATTATTTGAGACATTAGAAATCAAATACTACATTGATCTCACCACTGAAGAACAAGAGCAGGTTGACCTTTTCTGACAAAACAAGCCTGAAAGTGAGCAAATCTCTTTTTAAAGCTCACAAACATCCTGCTGTTGTTTTATTATCTTGGGAAATATTTACGATTGCTGTGGTCTTCATTTGGACCAGTGCAGGCTTGATATGCATCCAACATTCACACAACTGAGAATCCCAGCATGTTACATGTCAGAGCTTGCCGATACAAGATTGCAGTGATGCTAAAAAGATCGAATACACCCTGCAAGGAAGATGTACCTAAAACCAGTCCGCTCAGGGGTACATTCTGATACAGAGTGCTAGACAGAAGGGTGAAGAGAAACCCCACTCATTAATTGAATTCTCCTCGTTGCTGTTGACACTTCAGGGAGACGTGCCGCATCAGCGATTTGCACAGATGACACAAGCTGTTTAAGAGCTTTTTTCTCCCGCCACTTTAATTCATCAAGTCTGAAAGCAAAATGAGGAGCTGAAATATCTGCTGAGTACATGTAATGCACACCACTTTGCCCATCATAATAGAAAGAGAGTGATTTTACTCCACAACCATTACGTAGACTTATTTAGCTGGTTAACTGGTTGCTTTGCTAGAGAAATGTCTGATTAAGAATATACAAAGTACAAAGGCAAAGTGCTACTTTACTTATTTCTGAGATATATAAGACGCCAATGACTAAGTAATGCTATTTCTATATTCTAGGCAGAATAACATAGACGGAAAAGGCTAAAGTGATAATATATTAGCATTAAGATCTCAAAACATTCATCCTGATTTAATGAAAAATCAATAGTGATGATTTTAGGGATGCCGGGCTTAGCTAAAAATGTGTTTTTCAAGGTTTCTAATATACTGTATGTCATATGCAGGACATGGCACATTTGTATATTTCTTAACACTTTTTTTTTTCCTCACTAAGGCAGGTTATTCTTTAATATTATTCATACTTTCAGTAACTCTTAGTATTAAACTGTGGCACATATCTCGTCTTGCACCGTTTATGTTATAGACATGAATACCTCAAAGTCTCTTCAAGGATTTTAATTAAGGTTGTATTTACTTGATCAAATAATATAGAAAAAAACTGTAATATTGTGAAATATTATAATTTAAAATGATGGTTTTCTATTTTAATATATTTTAAAATATCATTTATTCCTGTGATGCAAAGTTGAATTTTTATCTGCTTTTTTTTTTTCCAGTCTTCAGTGTCACATGATCATTCAGAAATCCTTCTAAATTGCTAATTTATTATCAATGTTGGAAACAGTTGTGCGTTTATTTTTTGGAAACTTGATACTTTTTTTCAGGATTCTTTAATGAATAAAAGTTAAAATGAACAGCATTTAAAATTTGAATGTTTTCTAACAATACAAGTCTTTGCTGTAATTTTTTTTTTATTTCTTTCAAAAAAATAAAAAATAAACACTGATCCCAAACTTTGAAAAGTAGTGTATATTATTACAAAAGACTTCTATTTTAAACAAATGATGTTCTTTTTTAACATTTTATTCATCATCCTGAAAAAAAGTATCATACTGTAGGTAAACAAAAATAAAAAAATTACTAAGCAGCAGTTTTCAACATTGGTAATAAATCAGCATAAAATATTTTAAATAAAAAACACTATAATATTTCAGAATATTACTGTCTTTTTCTATATTTTTATAGTCTTGATGAGCAGAATTCGTACTGATTCCAAAATTTTGAACTGCATTTATAAATTAAACTTTAAATTAGATAATTCCAGAAGTTTTGGATTTTCTAATTTCCAACATGACTTTTCTAGTTTTAGTTTATTTTTTTACTTTTTTTTTTTTTTTAGACTTTTCTAGTTTTTTTAATTCACTCCCAACCTACCCAACTAAATATTCATTAAAGAAAATTACTTGTCCAGGTCTATAAATCACACGTAAAAGTTCCCTCATATATATCTAGACTTTCAAAAGCGTGCAAATTCTGATTCCTAAATAAAAACAGCAGTTAACGAGAGAGGAAAACATTTAAATAAGCAATGCCATAAGAAATGGTTTTCATCTTATTTTAAATAATTGTAAGCCATTTTAGGTGCTCTAGTGGGTTCAGGCCACTGGTGGATAACCACTGATTTAGAAACCCCCTACTACCCAACCAAAACACCTTAGCAATCACAGAAACACCCCAAAAACCATTCACGCCACTGCAGCTACCCATAACATTGCATGGCAATCACCTAAAAACCACACTGAGTACCCTAGGTATGCCCTAACAACCACCTACAACAAGTTTTGTACAATAAATGTAAAATAAAGGCATAAAACTAGACAATTTCTTCAAAAAAAATTGGTCCATTCGGCATATTGAAGTAACAAATCTACCCTATAACTACATCACTTCCAAATTCCCTTGCCCCTCTGGTGAATTTTTCAATATGTTTCTACACAGGCAAGCCATATAGATGAGACCTGATTTCCTCTGCACTTTACAGCAAAAATGAGAGACCTGAATTATTGATGCCTCTTATTATATGTTTGTTAATAACAGCAGGCCAGTCCTCCCTGCTCCTGGTGCCAAGTTTATACTCTGGGTGACAATAAAGACGCACAAATGTCACCATTGCTCTTCAGAAGGGGGGCAACAGCAGGCATTCTCACACCTTCGGAGCTGACACGGCCCCGATCCCATCATCCTAGGAGAGTCCCCATACACACATGATTCAGTCTCTTCAGCTTGCAATCAAACACACTCACAGAAGCTGTCAAATGCCTCCTGGGGTTGCTGCTCCTGGCTTAGCAGGCTGTTGCAGAGCAAAAATCATTGTAATCACTTTTCTAGGCACAAATTACAGTCAAACGCAAGTATTTTTATGGAAATGATTTAGGATGTAACTTTTATTCATTGTACTAAACGTTTAAAAACGAAATGCCTCCATTCAAGAGGGCCAATAGCCCCCAATCGTTTACTAGTCTCAAGTCTGCCAGATAAAAATAAATATTGTCCTGACATGTCAGCTGCCTCATCCAATGAGACAGGGGATTGCATGGGCATGTTGTCAAGTTCAAGCAGCAAATTTGGGTGAAGATGATTAATGTGTTGTGATTAGGCTTTCACGCGATTCTGCATTTGCTGAGGACACAGCCAAACAGGATTTTAAAGTGCACGTTTATACTGTTACCATCAGCAGCGGTTATGTAAGGAACAACTGCGTTGCTAAAAGGCTTTGCAAAGAACAAACACTTCTGAGCACTTTCTCCTGCTTATTGGCTCTGATTGCCTTACAATATTTGCATTTTCTACAGAAATGAAAGCACTGAAGAAAGTGTCATAAGCTTCTTTTCATCTTCGCAACAACAAGCTGGGTGTCCTTTGGCCACATGCTGACCGAACTCGCTTTGTACTGTGATTTTAAAAAGCTTGAATTACATGGCATCCAAATTGATTAATTCCCTCAGGGTTTCTCTAGTTAATACGTGAAGGTACACATTGCTATTACCCTATCTCTACATGAAATGTCACAATGTTCTTGCAAATACAAAGTGCATGTTGGGTCTACTGCCTAATTTCTATGATTGCACAAAATGAGCTCATGAATATAAAATTGCTCACTTTGGTATGATTGTAGTAGATTAGAACAGTTAAGGTTCAACAAGCAGCATCTTGAATGATTAATTTCTCTACTACGAGGTATGACTATATATATTTACAGGTCATAAGTCTGTATTTTAGGTCTACTAGAGATATTCTAGCATTTTTGGTTTATAAATAAAAGGAATAAATTAGTGTTTAACATATTACAAATTGAAAACTGTTTTAAATCATAATAGTATTTCACCATATTACAGTTTTTACTTTATTTCTAAACTTATAAATGCAGCCTTGCTGAGGACACTACCAGTCAAAAGTTTTTGAACAGTAAGATTTTTAATGTTTTTTTAAAGAAGTTTTTTTTTGCTCACCAATCCTGCATTTTTTTTTTTTTTTGAGTACAGAAAAAAAACAGTACTATTTTTGAAATATTTTTACTATTTAAAATAACTGTTTTGTTTTCTATTTAAATCTATTTAAAAATGTAATTTATTCCTGTGATTTCAAAGCAGAATCATTACTGCCTTCATTTAGCATGATCAAACAGCCTACTGTTCTTCAGAAAAATCCTTCAGGTCCCACCAATTTTATGGTTTTCCAACATTTTTGTGTATTTGAACCCTTTCCAACAATGACTATGATTTTGAGATCCATCTTGTCACACTGAAGACAATCTGATGCTTCAGAAGGAAAAAACATGCATTAAGAGCCGGAGCCGGAAACTTTTGAAGATCAGGGAAAATGTAACTTATTTTGTCTGTAGCCTCTGAAGGGCAGTACTAAATGAAAAAAAAAAATGATATTTAGGCAACATAAGAAAATTTACACATCTCCATTCTGTTCAAAAGTTTTCACCCCTGCTCTTAATCATACAGTCATTGTTGGAAAGGGTTCAAATACACAAAAATGCTGGAAAACCAAAGAATTTGTGGGACCTCAAGGATTTTTCTGAAGAACAGCGTATTAAGAATCAAGGGGGATGTAAACTTTTGAAAGGGGTCATTTTTATAAATTTACCTATTATTTTCTCTTGTGGACTATATGTAAAAATCTTTTATGTGAAATATCTTACTAAAACAATTAACATTTTGCAGATTTTGAAAGGGGGATGTAAACTTTTGACCTCAACTGTACGCAATGCCCTATTCTGAAGATAGGGTGGGAATATGCAGCTCATATGGCATTTTTCAGATGTTATAATAAATAATCTGTGGGGTATTTTGAACTGAGTTGAAACTTCACATTCTGAGGACACCCAAGACTAATTTTACCTCTTGTAAAAAGGGGGATAAATAGGTGCCCTTTAAAAAATAAATAAATAAATAAAAAACCAACAGCACTCTCAAAACAAATCTAAGCTGAATCCTGCACTGTTGGGTCCCTTCAGGCTTAGATCACATAGCAGACCTCTGTTATACATTTGTAGATGAAAAAGACGAATGAGGTGATAAAATGGAAGCGACAGGGAAAAAAATGGCAAGAAATGTAGAAACGGAAGAAGCTGAAAGCTAAATGAAGGCTTATGTTGAACATCAGCATACTGCTGAGCTGACATGTTACATTCGAAAAAAGCTGAGCACTTGAGAACTAACAAACATAAAATTTAAACACAATTGTTCATTAAAACAAATACAGTAGCTTGCCAGTTCACTACTGAAAAAACCCACATCCTTTTATTTTTCTAACTGTGCTTTTTACCATGTGCCACCAAACAGATGAGAGATTTTAAGCTTAGGCTGACTTTCCTGACTTGGCTGTTGTACAGAAGCATGGGAGAAAGTAAAACAATGAAAGGGAGAGAGAGAGACGTTCCTGACAGCAAACGAGGGAAAGAGGTCTTGCGCTGACACAGCTATTTAAACTTTTCATTAGGAAGGCATAACAACAGCACAAGCCTTTCCAGCACACGGCTCTAAACACACTAGCTGACTAGAAAATGTCTAAGTTTGCGGGGGCTTTAAGAGTTAGCACAAGTTCTGACACATTCCCATGGAGGCAATGGGAGTTCAGGTTTGATTTGTGTCATTTCCTGATATCGTTCCCTTCAATTCTTGTCAACATTTCCTGTTCTCTCTGTGCTATCACTAGAACTGTAAAATGAAAAGGCCTTTTATTGTATGATTTCCATATTCAAACTGCAATCATTAATGTAGGTACAATGAAAGATAAGAAATGAAAAGACTATTAACTGACATTCACTCATAGTCCTTCTGCATCCAACAAACCTGAACTGGCATTGGCGCACACACACACACACACACACACACACACACACACACACACACACACACACACACGTGAAACTGGGAGAGAATAGGGTGAGCAGATGGCCACGATAAAACATCAAGACAGGTCAGAGACGTGAAATGCATGTACTCCAGCACAATGGGAGACCTGAGTTCAAATCTGTTGTGAACAAAAACATTCACTACAGTCACACCAGACAAGTTTAACCTAAACTTTAACATAATACTGAAATCCTGAACAAGTCAATTCAAGATTCAAGAACGAAAATCTCATCCGTTTAGTCAGTATTTCATAACTGCATGTAAATGGCAGAATTACAACAGAGGAAAATTATTTCAAAATTAAACAACAGCTAATAACAATCTGCAAACTGACAAAGACCTGTTAAAAACTATATTGGAACAAAGAAAGATTTTATTAATGTGTTAATATACTGCCATGTTATTTTTCCTCTCATTATATTTTCATCAACAGTAATTTTGAATGACAATACTTAAATTATTGTCAGTTTATGCAGCATCTTTGTTATTGCAGACAAAAAAATAAATAAAAATCAAGTATAGTTTATGCACTCAAGTATTGGTTGGGTGCACTGATATAAAATAAAATAAAATAAAATAAAATAAAATAAAATAAAATAAAATAAAATAAAATAAAATAAAATAAAATAAAATAAAATAAAATAAAATAAAATAAAATAAAATAAAATAAAATAGCTGAAGTATAGTTTATGCACTCAAGTATTTGTTGGGTGCATTGATCTAAAATAAAATAAAATAAAATAAAATAAAATAATAAAGAAAATAGCTCAAGTATAGTTTATGCACTTAAGTATTTGTTTGGTGCACAAATAAAATAAAATAAAATAAAATAAAATAAAATAGCTGAAGTATAGTTTATGCACTCAAGTATTTGTTGGGTGCACTGATCTAAAATAAAATAAAATAAAATAAAATAAAATAAAATAAAATAAAATAAAATAAAATAAAATAAAATAAAATAAAATAAAATAAAATAAAATAAAATAAAATAAAATAAAATAAAATAAAATAATAAAGAAAATAGCTCAAGTATAGTTTATGCACTCAAGTATTTGTTGGGTGCACTGATCTAAAATAAAATAGAATAAGATCAAATAAGATAAAAAAAATAATAAAATAAAGAAAATAGCTCAAGTATAGTTTATGCACTTAAGTATTTGTTTGGTGCACAAATAAAATAAAATAAAATAAAATAAAATAAAATAAAATAGCTCAAGTATAGTTTATGCACTTAAGTATTTGTTTAGTGCACAAATAAAATAAAATAAAAAATAAAATAAAAATAACTTTTTATTTGTTATATTATAACTTTTTATTTATATATAAACAACACAGCCACATTAATCAGTCAAAGACCAAATATTAATGGCAACCAGACTGAAACACAGTTGGGGTGCGGGAAAGGATATGGGTCGGTTAAAAAAAACAACTATTTTCAATAATGGCTTTGTTTGGTGTCCCAAGTGACGATATTCACATAACTAAAGAAAAAGAAAATGCCCTGGCATTTGCAACATTAATAGCTAGAAGAAGAATTGTTTTAGAATGGAAATCACCAATGGCACCTAAACTGTCACTATGGCTTAGTGATATAATGTCATTTCTAAAAACCGAAAAAATTAAATACTTTCTCAAAGGATCAACTAGAACATTTTACAAAACATGGGATCCTTTAATAATTTATATCGAGAAGAATGTACTCCTCCAACTCTGAGCCCTCATCTTCGTCCCCAAAACACTTTTGTATCTCTTATTTTCTCTCTTTTTGGGAATTTTTATTTTATTTTATTGTATTTTATTTATTTATTTTTCTCTTTGTTTTGTTTTGTTCAGTTTTCTGTTGGATTTGATTTTGTGGGTAAAAAACGAAAAATGAATGCCTTTGACAGTGTTTCTAATACTGAATGCTTTCAATGTACCTTGTTCTGATAAAAATATAATAAAAAAAAAACAAAAAAACAACTATTTTACGATTTTAATCATGAGGTCTGTTCACTGTAAAGGCAAAACAATATATCACTTTTAAATGTCTATTCTTTAAGAGGAATATATGAGTTTGTACAGTAATCGCTTTTGTATTTCCTTCAGCAGCTTTGATGGACTCTGAATGGATGTGTCTGGTACGCAGTGACAGGGCAGTAAAGACAGAGGAAGGCGAGAGGAATCTCAATCTCAGTGTCGTAAGCTGCCAAGCGGGTCAATAATTAAGAGCCATCCGTCCATTCCTCTGAGCTCCCACTGACACATCTAATGAGACCTCTCTCTGCTCCTGGAAATCTGCAAGCACACACAACTGTCTCCTTCATAAGACAAATGGTGTCACACACTTCAAGCATCTCAAGCATCTTTTAAGTAAAAACAAGGGGGGGGGGGGCTTCAACGGCTGGGCCAATAAAAAAGCTTGCAATTTTAATAGAAAGAAAGACAAATACAATTATCACCAAAAAATTTGATGACATTTTGAATAAAAAAAACAAACAAAAAACCACCTGATGAACATGATTTAAGAAACATTCCAATGAGGTGTACAATTCATATGGTCCGTGAAACAAATTTGTTTATTTCATGTGAGCTAATAAATGTGTAGAATCTTAAATATTTCTGTATCATTTCAAGTCAAAACTTTGCAATAACTGGAGCATATAAACAAAAAAAAAACCTAAATAAAATAAACCGGGAAAGTTTATAATTTTGATCTGCTAAAATCATAAATCATAAATATGAAGATATATGAAGAATCATAAATATTTCTGTATAATTTCAAGTCAGAACTCTGCAATAATTGTAATATATAAAAATAAATGAAAAAGTTTAACTGCTTGGAAAAAAAACAGCTATATTAAGAATCTTAAATATTTTGATATCATTTCAAGTCAAAACTTTTCTAGTCACTATTCTGCTATGATTGGATATATATATATATATATATATATATATATATATATATATATATATATATATATATAAAAAGTGTAAAACTGTATGTTCTAATTTAAAAAAAATATATTTCTGTTTCATTTTAAGCCACTATTCTGCTATAACTGGATCATATAACTGTTTATGTTCTGCTTGAAAATGCATCTAAATTAAGAATCTTAAATATTTCTGTATCATTTCAAGTCACAACTTTGCTATAACTGGAGCATACAAAAATAAAATAAAATTAGAAAATAAAAAGGAAAAAGGAAGGAAAAAAACGAAGAATGATAAATATTTCAAGTCGCATTTCTGCTTTAATTGGATCATAAAAAAAAAATAAAAAAAAATGAAAAGCTTAAAACTGTTTATTTTCTGGTTCAATAACATTATTATGAAGAAATGGTGTTTCTTTGCTTTATTTGACTATTTAAAATATATAAATATAATCAAAATATTTTTTTCATAATTAAATACAAAAAGTGCAGAATCTTAAACATTTCTGTACTATTTTAATGTCACAACTTTAAAGGTTGTATCAGCGATTTCTAGCCTAAAACATAAAGTGTCAATTTCAGCTCACCTTTCTTCACGATCCGCTCGCTGCCTGCCCCATAAATTGTCTGTGAAAAAACCGCGTCTCTCTGGTCAGCCTAGGGTCCGAGATATGCCAAAAAAAACTATCGACGCTGTTAACTATTCCACAGAGAAACAAACAGTGTTCCAACCAATCAGCGTCAGGGGTTTGGTGTTGTGGACTTTCCTACTGGTGCAGGGATGTGAGGGAGGCGGAGCGAAAGTCCACAACACCAAACCCCTGACGCTGATTGGTTGGAACACTGTTTGTTTATCTGTGGAAAGGTTGGTAGTGCCGATTGTTTTTTTGCCATATCTCGGACCCTAGGCTGACCAGAGAGACGCGGTTTTTTCACAGACAATTTATGGGGCAGGCAGCGAGCGGATCGTGATGAAAGGTCAGCTGAAATTGACACTTTATGTTTCAGGCTAGAAATCGCTGATACAACCTTTAATGTGATCATTTAAAAATAAATCAAACTAATGAATTAATTAATCAATAAGTAAATAAAAAATATTTTCTGGTTTAAATAATAAAAAATACATTTTTAATGTGGTCTTAGACACTACTGTGTGTTAAACACAAAATCAAAATTTGCCATTACTGTATACTAAAACTTCATATACCTAACTCACCTACTAAATTATTAATTGTTCATAATAAAGCTCTATGCCAGCTACCACGACTATATTCATGGAAAAAAATAAAGAAACAACAAATAAAAAAGAAGAAAATAAATAAAAAACTCCTAGACACACACACAAAAAAGTTTAACGTTTGTCTTTGATTTAAAAATCTAAAACTGAAACTGGTCTCACTTCAAATCTTTTCATGAGTAAAGAGTCCTAGAGGAGTTCAAGACTTCACATCCCATCAAAATATGCTTCAGTCTATCAAAAAAGTAACTATGCAAATAAAACGAGAGCCTCAAGCTTCAACATCTTGCCTTTCCAGAGTTCAACACTCGCATTACTGAATTCACCCAAGTGAAGATGACGTTGCCGACCCCATGTACTGTACGAGCTGCTCAGTTAAACTTCTTCAAGCTTGGCTAAGGATCAAACTGTGTGGGATATTTGGATGTTTTATGTGCATCCCTTCAGGTTAGGCCTAAACCAGCAAAGTCTCAAATAATAATGTTCTAGAGGTGTAACTGGATTCTCATGGACAATCTCTACTAAAAAGTTCTAGCTTATGACTTCCCAAGCCTCTTGTAATTGAGTTTAACACTAAATAAAGAAAAACAGACAACCCACTGTCTACGCAATAAGCCTTGCCAAAGGCAAATCTGCCTCCGCTTCTGCTTTATCAACAGCCATTCAGAGCATTCCGACAGTAATCACACACAAACAGAGGACGTGCTCGGCACATTTCATTAGCCACACACCTCACACCCCGCATGGCCTCCGGAGGCTCATTTAGAAGACCAATGTGCTGGACCTTTTATGTATTCATGGAATATCGGATGCAGTGCTACAAGCTAAATGTGCTGTGCGATGAGGTTTACGCAAATGGGAGTGCGGGTACAGAGCGGAGGAAATTACGTATCCGTCTGGCACACAAATTGATAGCATTCATCTGTGACTTTCCTCAAGGAACATACAATAATAACAGCCGTTCAGACCTTCTCTCACACCGGATTAGCTGTCAGGATGTTGCCAAAAAAAGTTTTTTTTTAGCAAGAAATAAGTATTTTAAAATAAAGCAATATGGAATGGATAGCATAGTCTATGACTTTCAATGAAACTGAACTTTTATTAACAATAGAATTCCTCAATATGCCACAGTCCTAAAGCCACACTTGCATAAGTGGTAAAAGAAAGACTGCATGGCACAAAAAAAAAAAACTATTCCAATCAGCCAATGTGTCAGCAGTTTTCCTTCTGGCCTTCCCTCGTCTACTCTGCTGATGAAAATGTCTGCTGAATAAGTTCAGAGTTTTGAAGAGCACCAAGGTCATTCCACAAGAGGCATTTGCAATTCAAACCCACTGTACCCTTCTAATAGTCATTCTATATGTTTCTGAGAGACAACATGCAACTAGGGATGCTCATATTGACCGTTTAACCGTTAACCGACAGTAAGAATTTTAACCGATTATTACTATCAGTTAAACGGTTTAAAAGGGTTTTTTTTCTATTGTTTTTTTTTTTTTTTTTTTTTACGTTTGCTGCATGGTGAAAGAAATAATGCTATTTGTAAGTTATCCGTTTACTCACGCGCAGTGTGGCTGTACAGACATATTTTGCTTCACCTTTACTTAGTAAACTGATGTAGTATATGCAACGCAATGGCAAGTGGCGTTATTGGGTTATCAGAGAGTGAATCCGTGAGTGAATGTATTCAAATTCTGAATGAATTATAGTCTAGAAAGTGCGCAATAGGCGCTCCCGTTACAATCACTGGAAAGCTATCACTCATCCTAGAGTAGTTCATCACAATCTCATAAACTTATTAAAAAGTAATAAAATAACCTTTACACTGCACAATTAATCTCTTATTTATATAATGCCAACACTTTCTTTGTTTTAATAAGAGAGTTCGCGAAAGTGTAGAAGTCAGCAAATCTGAAACCGGCACTTTGGTTGGTGAGTGGATTGTAACATAGCCTCCTGTGATTGGCCACAGTGATAATCAAATTAACATACATGTCTGTGATTGGCTATTGCTGAACGCTGTAAAACACGCGCTTCTCTTCAGTCCTCACGCATATGACAGTGGATGGAAGTCCCGAACCGCAAATTGAAAGGGTTTTTGTGATGGTGTTTTTTTCGCGGATCTAACAGTTAACAGGCAGCGGTCCTGCCTATCCGTACAGCATGTGGACATGTTAAAAACTAGGCACACTGAGGTATTGGCTGGCCTGCTATATATTTTTATGTCCGACGAGAAGAATAAGACCGGTACAGTTCTTCAAAGCGCCTAAAAGGATTCAGTGTGTTTTAGTTTTGTCATCTTTATTAGGTAGTTATTTCATTTATACATATTTAGTGTAGGCCTATTTATATTATTCTTTTTTTTTTCATTCAGATTTTCTCTGTTCTCAGAACCGCTGCTGATGCGTGATAATTTAAGTATATGTCAATACAGTTTTTGTTGTTGCTCTGTATGCTGCTGTTTGCACGTTAAAATAAAACATTTGTTTGTATTTTTAATGTATCATCACAGATACTCGTGCATTCTATTTTTATTTTAAACTAATTTATTATTCTAATTTTATCAGTTAACGGTTAATGTTCGGATAACGAGCAGCGGTTGTCGGTCAGGAAAATTAACCGAAATGAGCATCCCTACATGCAACATTATTCTTGCAGAAACAGACCAATAATTTTGCAGATATTCACACTTTACACACAATCAGTTCTTAAATAATAGGTTTACTAATCCATTTTTCCATCTGGTAGATCTATAAAATAAAATAAAATAAAATAAAACAAAACAGTTTAGAATTAGGTTCTGCTTTAAAAAAAAGTGAAGAAAAAACATGAATCAAAAACATTTCTGTATCATTTTGAGTCACAAATCTGCTATATTAGGATCATATAAAAAAAAAAAAAGTTTAAAACTGCTTGAAAAAACATCTACATGAAGAATCTTAAATATTTCTGTATCATTTCAAGTCACAAGTTTGCTATAACTGGAGCATATAAAAACAACAAAAAAAAAACAACAACCCACAAATATTTCTATATAATTTAGAGTCACAACTCTGCTATATTATGATCATATAAAAATAAATAAATAAAATAAACAAATAAAATAAAATAAAGTTAAGAATTATGTTCTGCTTTAAAAAAGAAAAAGGGATCATTACAAGTTGATCTGTATCATTACAAGTCACAATTCTGCTATAATTGGATCATTAAAAAATAAATAAAAACAAAGGAACATCTTAAAACTGTTTATTTTCTGGTTACAAAATTATAATTAGAATTATATATATTATATTATAATTAAGAATTCAAAATAGTCAAGTCTTGAGAAAGAGACACTTCAAAAGAATACGCTATAAAAAATATCTACCTTTTTAAAATTTCAACGAATAAAAGTTGTCAATATTTTGAACTGTTGGGTCATTCCCAATTTTCCAATATTCAAAAACTTCTCTGGCTCAAATTTTTTGGGGGTAAAATTTACTTTTGAAAGATAGCAGCATCATAATGTTATTTTTACACAGAGATTGGTAGGTCTGTTAGTAAAACATTTTGACTTTAGCAATCTTTGTTGCGGTGTGTGCCAATGGTGACCATTCAAAAATAGAAAACAGCATTTTTCTACTTGTTTCTCTGAAGTTTGCATGCCTCTAACTATTAAAGATATCATAATGCGCTTTTAGATACTGGGTCTTAAACTTTCTTACTGGTATCTTTTTATGATACAATGCCCCAACTCAATAAGTATTAAGGATGTCACAATATGACTGTAGATATTAGTTTTCAATAAACTTTTCTTTCGGAATCTTCTTTTTCAAGGGCCTATATCATTCAGTCCCAGAGATATGGGCATCTCAATGAAGCTTCATATTCAGATGTTGAACTTTATCCATTTTCAGTAGTTGAAAACCAATTGTTGGTCACTTTGTACACAGCTGATAATTACTGTATTTAAAGCAGAATGTCTGAAGAACTTGTGTCTGAAGAACAGTGTCTTGACCAGTGAAAATGTGTACAATTTGACCATTTATTCCTGGAGCCATATTGAAATTCCAATATGTCTGGGACCGAACCATATAGAGCCCTAAAAATGAAAACGGCAAAAGGAAAGTTTGTTAAGACCCAATATGTAAAATGGCGTTAAGATATCTTTAGTACTTATTGAGTTACAGGCATGCAAACTTTGGAAATAAAAACTTGAAAAGTGCTTTTCCCCCATTTTTAAATGGTCACCATTGGCACATAATGTAACAAAGATTGGTAAAGTAAACAGATTTTACTAATAGACCTACCAATCTCTGTGTAAAAACAACATTATGATGCTGATACTTTCTGAAGTCACTTTTAACCCCCTCTAATTTGGCTCCAAATCTCAGGTGAAAATTTCAATTTTAACCCCCTTCAAAAAATTAATGGATTACTCAGTAAATATTCATCCATTAAACACAATACCTAAATATCTGTTCAAAGACAGCTACTTTGCTAATGGATTTTTTGATAAACTGAATAAATAAACAAACAAACAAAAGTTTATTAAAAAAAAAAACACATCAGGTTCGATTATCTGCATTTCCACATCCGTAGCAAGCATTTTAGTAGGAAAGGATGAAGAAATATAAAACCCACTTTACCCACAAAGCTAACCAAATTCATCTGACATTCATGTCTCTTATTGGAATAGTAAAACTCCAATCCACTGAAAGCTTTGATAAACTTGAATGCACATCATTGCAGCAATCAAAAATGTATTTCTACATATGAAAAAATAATTAGAAGTATAAGAAAGGCCTACTTACAGAAAGTTACTCGTGGAAAAATGTCTATACTTTTCTAGTTTGCGAAAGTTTGAGAAGAGGCAGGAATCACTGAAGGAAATGATTAAATGATCAACTTCTAGATGGAAACAAGTCAGAACTTTAATAAGACACAGACAACTAGACCCTTGTGTCAGTATGGAAAAAGATTTCCCAGAAGGGCTTACAATCTTTCCTGCACACTTAACTGATAAAGAGTAGCAGGATTTCGAAAAAAAAAGTCTGGGGAAAGTGAACTACATAAAAGAACGCTTTTGGGAAATACTACATTGCCGACTCTTCAACAGCTCATGCTGGGTTATGCATTGCTGTACAGAAATCAAACGCAAAGCTTCACACAGTTCCTGCCAGTTTGCAGACACGTAGTACTTTGTAAATGTGTACACTTACTGTGAGTACACATGCACATCTGTACATATTACTACCAAAACAGGAAACTGGATGTCAGTCTAGACAGAGATGTTAAAATGACATCTCATGAACAGACTAGTGCAGTACATTTTACCACAGTTAAAGCTATATGAAAGAATCACAGCCCTGACTGGCCCTATAACAAACCAACATTCAGTAAGTAAATTAATAGAAAGAACCGAAATAAACAATTCTTCTGCCAAGTAATTCAGTTCATTAGCTAAACTGTATATAGTTGCCAAGCATTATGCAACTTGGCACATTAATACAGAATTCAATTTAAGATGTAGTCATCGGTTTGCATACATCACTTTTAGTACAACTTCAGACAAGTCTCATCCAATCAGGATTTAAAACCAGAACCATATGCTTCATACAAGAGTTATGCCAGCTGATCTCATGACGAAAACGCACCTGTAGGAACTTTTCCGTAAAATGTGAAATACGTACTAGTAAGTACATATCACTGCAGTTTCCAACACTAGAGGTGGTAAAACAGTGAGGAAGTAAACGTTTTCGTACACAGTTATGATTACAGCTCCATTTGTTTCGCTTTCCGGACATAACTTGCGCGGTAGCTCAGCCGGCACGAAATAGGACTTAGGATGTGGAATCCTTGGGTACGAATCTTGTAAAAAACGTGACTCACGATGAAAAAGCTAAAAGATGAGAGAGCGAAAAACAAGCTAAAACGGCATACTTGCAATTGCGTTTTTACGTCACATTCGCTTTTGTTCATACTATCGGGTAGGTTTAGGTGTAGTGCAGATGGTATGTTATTTTAAAACGTCATGGAGCACTGGAGATATAGTGCCACTCAAAAGACATTTCAAGTCAGAACTGCGGTGACGCGTACAAAAACCAACGTCACATAAAATGTACTATATGTACGTTCATCTGTTCCTAGGAAAAAAAGAACATTCTTTTAGAGCCACTCAGAGGACATTTCACATTGAATATGTCACGAAACGTATGTGGTGGTACGTATTTCATGCCTGTGAAAAAGTTTCCACAGCTATGTTATCGTCATGAGATCAAGTTGGAATTTTAACACCAAAAAATTCCTAAAAATACCTAAAATTCTGTCATTACTCACCCTCATGTCATTTAAGCCTCATGCCATTTAAGAACACAAAGTAGGATTTTTTTGATGAAATCCGAGAGCTTTTGGACCCTGCATGGACAGCAACGCAACTGACACATTTAAGGCCTAGAAAGGTAGTAAGGAGAGAGGTAGTGTTGTGAATGTGTGTCGAATACTGACACAGAAGAGAGGAATTGTCGAATAAACTTGTTATTTTTGTTTTCTTGGTGTACAAAAAGTATTCTCGCAGCTTCATAACGGTTTCATTACGGTTGAAACACTGATGTCACACAACTATTTTATCGATGTCCTTACTACCTTTCAGGGACTTGAACGTAGTAGTCCCATTGCTGTCTATGCATGTTCAGAAAGCTCTCAAATTTCATCAAAATATCTTAATTTTTGTTCTAAAGATGAACAAAGGTCTTAAGGGTTTGGAACGACATGAGGATGAGTAATTTTCATTTTTGGGTGAACTATCCTTATGAACTAATTTCTTTTAAGTAAATAAGTAAATAAATATCTTACTGACCCCAAGCTTTTGAACGGTAGCTACTAATTAGAAACTGGACACCAGAAATCGTTTTGCATAACAACATCAAACTAAAAATGCACAAGCTTCCATTTCAGCAAAGTAGAAAAATGCAGTTAATGCAGGGAAAAACAAAGGAAATTGTATCTCTTTGAACTGAAGTTGTAGCTGCATTGACTAACTTCAGTGTGATCAAAGGTTTCATTGGTCATACGGTGTAGGAAACAATCTGGATAATAATACTGTTATCAGGGTGTGCTTAGAACAACATTTGACAGCAATGCCATGTGCACTGAACAGGAAATAACATCAAATGCACTAGCGCATACAGAAGAGTGACTGCCTAATTACTGCATTTACACTAAAATCAAACTGCCACCATCCATAACCTGGTCTTCACACCCTTTCCCTATTTAACTACTGGGTAAATGGACTTTGATTAAGTCAGATTTCCTAGAATTTGATCCAGACAGATTTCCCAGTTATATTTACATGCATTTAGTTTTAATCTGATTACAAGTGGACTATAGATATAGATGTAAACTGGTTCCACTAACTGAAAGCATATACAGTTGATGTCAAAAGTTTACACCTTGCAGAATCTGCAAAATGATAATTATTTTACCAAAATAAGAGCGATCATACAAAATGCATGATCATTTTATTTATTTAGTACTCACCTGAATAAGATTTTTCACACAAAAGACATTTACATATAGTCCACATGACACAAAAATAGTTGAATTTATAAAAATGACCCTGTTCAAAAGTCTGTTACCTAAAAGATCCACGTGTCCACTTGTTTTGTCCTGAACAGTTAAACTACCCGCTGTTCATCAGAAAAATCCTTCAAGTCCCACAGATTCTTTGTTTTTTTAGCATTTGTATGATTTTGAGATCCATCACAACTGAGTGACTCATATGCAACTATTACAGAAGTTTCAAACACTCACTGATGCTCCAGAAGGAAAAACTATGTATTAAGGGGGGTGAAAACTTTTTGAATTTAAAGATCAGGGTAAATGTAACTTATTTTGGGGAACATGTAATTATCTTCTGTAGCTTTTAAAGGGCAGTACTAAATGAAAAAAATATATATTTAGGCAAAACAAGAGAAATATACACATCCTCATTCCGTTCAAAAGTTTACACCCCTGGCTCGTAATGCATCGTGTTTCCTTCTGAAGTATCAGTAAGCATTTGAACCTTCTGTAATAGTTGCATACGAGTCCCTCAGTTGTCCTCAGTGTGAAAAGATGGATCTCAAAATCATACAGTCATTGTTGGAAATGGTTCAAATACACAAAAATGCTGAAAAACAAATGAATCTGTGGGACCTGAAGGATTTTCTGAAGAACAGCGGACAGTTTAACTGTTTAAAACAAAACAAACACACAAACACACACACACACACACACACACACACACACACACACACACACACACACATTTGTTTTTGTGAATTGTGGGGACATTCCATAGACGTAATGGTTTTTATACTGTACAAACGATATTTGCTATCACCCTACACCTTCCCTACACCTAAACCTAGCCCTCACAGGAGACTGTGCATATCTTTACATTCTCAAAAAAACGTATTCTGTATGATTTATAAGCCTTTTGAAAAGTGGGGACATGGGCAATGTCCTCATAAGTCACCCTCTCCTTGTAATACCTATGTCATACCCATGTTATTACACACATTTGTGTCCTGATATGTCACACACACACACACACACACACACACACACACACACACACACACACACACACACACACCTGTGGATCATTCAGGTAACACAGTATTAAGAATCAAGTGTATGTAAACTTTTGAACAGGGTCATTTTTTATAAATTCAACTATTATTTTCTGTTGTGGACTACATGTAAATGCCTTTTATGTTAAATATCTTATAATAAGGTCAGTACTACATAAAAAAATAACATGCATTTTGCATGATCTGTTTTATTTGGTAAAATAATTAAACTTTTGCAGATTCTTCAAGCTGTACGTAAACTTTTGACTTCAACTGTATACATGTAGAAATGCATGCATCAAATATCACATAGCTCTTGCAGTGCAAGGCAAAGCTATCCTGAAGAATCTCAGACATGATCGTCTGTCAATCAACCGCTGTCCTAAGGGCCCTTCCTTCGAAACCCGATCACAAGCGATCACATTTGAGATGCGTGTCAGTACCAGGTGTAAAGAACTGTCTGTCTGACCGCTCGTCATCAGATGATCCATAACGGATGAACGAAAAGCGAACTTGGAACAGAGCAAAAAAACTGAAATACTGCTTAATCAGGTTAATGTGTGGGGGACATTAAATTAAACAAATAAAGTGAAACAGCATCACCACAGCAACACTCATTATCTGAAAAAAAAAGAAAAAAAGAATAGTCTCTGCTTTGTAATAAAAAAAGAAGTCAAGCAGTAGAGGTATGGCTTACATGATAAGATTTTTCTCTAACACCCACCCAATTATGGTTCGCTGCTACAGCATGAGAATAAGAAGCTAATAAAATAGGTATTAAGGAGGCATGAGATGGCATTTAGAATGAGCTTTTTTGCATTTTCATTGGCCATTTTAACCGATGCTACAGTGGGAGAATCTGAGGAATATTGAAGCTACTCTGGTGGTCTACATTCTGAAACTGCTCCTTTTAAAGCATGAGGCCAATGCAGGCCTCAAAGGGTGAATATAGAGGCAGGATTTGTGGCCGAGTGTGTGTTTTAGGACCATGAAGGTTGTTCCAAAAGGCTGTTTGTCAAAGTATGTGCTAGGAAACTGGATTATTCCCAAATTCTACAACATAAATCAGTTTTTTTTAAATGATCACAACTTGGGTGGGAAGGTCATTCACAAGAACATGTACTCACATATGTGACCCTGGACCACAAAACCAGTCATAAGGTTAAATTTTACAAAACTGAGATGTATACATCATATGAAAGCTCAATAAATAAGCTTTCTATTGACGTTAGGTTTGTTAGGATAGGACAATATTTGGCCGAGATACATCTATTTGAAAATCTGGAATCTGAGGGTGCAAATAAATCAAAATACTGAGAAAATCACCTTTAAAGTTGTCCACATTAAGTTCTTAACAATGCATATTACTAATCAAAAATTACATTTTGATATGTTTACATTAGGAATTTTACAAAAAATCTTCATGGAACATGATCTTTACTTAATTTCCTAATGATTTTTGGCATAAAAGAAAAATCAATAATTTTGACCCATACAATGTATTTTTGGCTATTGCTACAAATATACCCCAGCGACTTAAGACTGGTTTTGTGGTCCAGGGTCACATATTGTCAAAGCATTAGTTCACTCCTGATTTAAAATTCACTCAGAATTTACTGTTCATGTCTTTCTTCAGTCGAAAAGAATTAAAAATTAAGGTTTTTGAGGAAAACATTCTAGAATTTTTCTTTATATAGTGGACTTCAATCAGGTTCAACAGGTTGAAGGTCCAAACTGCAATTTTCAGTCTCGTCTTCCTCTCGTCATAGTCATGGAAAAAAGCTCGTCAATGAACATTTTTCATCATAGTTTTCGTTGACGAAATGAACACTACTTTCTTTGCACATTCACTTTGTAAACACCGCATCGGTACTTCTGCCTACGTCACGTGTGACCTTTCCAATGTGACAAGCTAGTGCAAGATGAGCATTTGTGGTTAAAATGTTTATAATTCTTACTTTTTTTTTTTTAGAAAATGGCCAGTCGTATCGCAAGATAAGACCCTTATTCATTGGTTGCAATTGTGTAAAGCCTTTTGAAGCAGCACTGAAACTGCAGTTTGGACCTTCAACCCATTGGCCACCATTGAAGTCCACTATATGGAGAAAAATCCTGGAATGTTTTCCTAAAAAGCCTTTATTTATTTTCGACTGAAGAAAGACATGAACATCATGGATGACATATGGGTGAATTTTTTATTCTTGAAGTGATCTTTTAATCAAATAAATGTTGCCTTGGTGAGCATAAGGGACTACCAACTATAAACCCTTGAACAAATGTAGTGACATTTTTTATATTAAAACAACATTTCACCCAAACGTAACTGTACATCTCAACTAGACAGGCTGTATAAAAACAAAAAAAAATGATTTTATGTTTATTGTGTTGGGACCTGAATTATATTGAGTCGGTTAAATTGTACATAGAGCAAGATATGAACTTTTCCTCTGACGACAAAGACTCCCAAGGAATGCAAACTGAACAAGAAAAACTGACATCACATAAAATTCTGTTTTTAAGCAGTAAAGTAAGCACTTCCAGGAAATATTAAAACCTGCCACTGGGTATTCAGCTGCCCATGCAGGCTTCAGTGTTTGCTATACAAACAGTGAATGTAGTCCTTGTTGTTCTGATCAGCCAGATCCCCGTCTTATTTATAATTAAGACGGGTGACTTGATTCAAATGCTGGTCATTCTTTCAACCAGCAACCAGCCACACACACTATATGGATTCGATGAACATTTCAAGGGAGTAAACTTATAAACACATTGATCAGAGCCTGTAGGTACAAAAACCAGCCACTCATTATTTATGATCTTGAGATTATGTGCTTTTCGCCGAGTACATACTGCAATGCATTCCGCTTCTTGCGGGAACTGCGTGAAGTATTTCACCGATGATATTGGCGAAGAGAATGTTTGGATCTGGACGGACGATCACATCTATCTTGCCAAATGTCTCCTAAAACCATATTTCTACACAATAAGAGAGACTACAAGTGTTCTGCGGTAGGAGAGAGATGCATTTGGGAGTAACACATGCCTGCCAATTCTAGAAACCTTGCATAAACATGAAGATGCCAGTATGTGAGGTATCCATCATGATCAAGTTAGTTTTAATCATGGAGTCATGTATTACCGGCTGCTTGTGTGGATACTCTGCCACTAATGGAAGTGCATTCATAAAACACCACTAATGGTTTGTGTGTCCTCAGCACACAAACAAACAAACAAACGCACACGTGTTCACACGCATACCCTTGAGCAAGGACGGTGGAGAAAGCTTTTCATATTCTAATGGGGACGCTGCGATCACATGTTGCCTGGGAGATGAAGCATTCTGGGGCTTTTGCAGCAGTGCTGATGTAGATGTTGGCTATTATATTGGACTGATCCCAGCGCTGTGGTCCAGGAAAGATGAGGTGTTGATGAACAAAATTATTGCATGCCTTCATATTCAAAACTGATTTTTAACATCTGCTCAGTAAGCAGATGTTGGTACTAAAGTGTACTTATGGCTAGGTTTGATCACCGAACGTTATGAACAGCAAAAGTATGATTTTGAAACTGATGTTACAGGGAAGTTGCACTGTAATCACTGGAAATTTTAAGAGTTAGGAAATGCAAACCTAAGACTGCTATATATGCTTACATACTGAATAATGTAACTGTGGCAAAAAAATCGGATACAAAACAAGCAAGTTGAGTCATGGGTTTGATTCCCATGGAATGAATTAGCATTATAAAGTCACTTTGGATAAAACATCTACCAATTGCATAGGGAGAAGAAAAAAACTATCAATCAAAAACAGAAAACATACTGAATTCATAGCTAGATCTTTACCTTTGTGGGAAATACTACATTAATGATACTTTTCCCCCCACTTTTTGTCCAATTTCAACTAAATACGAGTTAAGTTTAAATTGCTCACTAAGCTAATTTATAATGTAAAAACACAAAAAAGGGGTAATCTTGTGAAACATTATTACAAATTCAAATAACTGCTTGTCAAATGATCCTTAAAAAAATAATTTATCATATGCTGATAGGCAGATTTATTTTATAATATCTGTTTTTGTAACATTTTATGTCTTAATGCATCCTTAAAGTATTAATTTAAAAAAATTCCATCTTACAGACCCCAAGTATGAGCAATATCACACGAGTAGCAGTGTGATGACTGTATATCAGCACGGCTGTGATCACAGGCCGTGGTTAACAGCGTGTCGATATACAACCATATTGCATGGCTATGAGTGTGATATAGCATTTATAAAACAGCTCGAAGGCACGAGACTCTTTTGTGCAAACTACTTCCTTCCACCATGGATACAAATCTCAAGCTGACAGTTTAACAGCTGCGCATAAGCCTCTGTTACTAATTCTGAAATGTCACTTTAGAACTAGTATTGAAGAAACGTTGAGTTGCTTTATTGAAAGCTTATTGTATTACGGCGTGTGCCCACCAAATACAAAGTGAATATTTGCATTGTGTTACTTGCTCTAGTTGACTTGTGGGATGTTTTTTGCATTTTTATTTTATTTTTTTAAGTCACAGCTGTTCATGAGTCCCTTGTTTGTCCTAAACAGTTAAACTGCCTGCTGTTCTTCAGAAAAATATCTTTCAGGTCCCACAAATTGTTTGGTTTTTCAGCATTTTTGTGTATTTGAACCCTTTCCAACAATGACTGTATGATTTTGAGATCCATCTTTTCAGACTGAGGACAAGTGAGGGACTCAGACGCAACTATCACAAAGGTTCAAATGCTTATTGATGCTTCAGAAGGAAAAACGATGCATTAAGAGTCAGGGGTGTAAACTTTTGAACATAATGCATCGTTTTTCCTTCTGAAGCACCAGTGAGCATTTGAACCTTTGTAAGAGCTGCCCTCAGTCCCTCAGTTGTCCTCAGTGTGAAAAGATGGATCTGAAAATCATACAGTCATTGTTGGAAAGGGTTCAAATACACAGAAATGCTGAAAAACCAAAGAATTTGTGGAGCCTGAAGGATTTTTCTGAAAAACAACAGGTAGTTTAACTTTTCAGGACAAACAAAGAACTCATAGGACAAGTATCACTAAAAAAATCAAGTCATATCAAATCAAGTGTATGAAAACTTTTGAACGGGGTCATTTTTATAAATTCAACTATTATTTTCTCTTGCGGACTATAGGCTATGTAAACATCTTTAATGTTAAATATCAGTACTAAATAAAAATAACATGCATTTTGTACGATCCCTATTATTTTGGTAAAATAATTAACATTTTATAGATTCTGCAAGGTGTATTTAAACTTTTTACCTTAATTGTATAAACTAACAGTACTTAAAATAGAAATACTACTTAAAAAAAAAATCTCTAATCTGTGTTTATTATTGAATTTATTGAAAGGTATTTCTTGCATTAATTAAATTGCTTAAATATACAAAGGGCTTAAACTACTCCTAACAAATGCTACATCTCTTTTTTTTTTACTTGATGTATAGAAAAACAACATCTCAAATTGCTCACAAACCAAGAACAGACTTATGAAAAAACACGTAAATCGTCTGCTTTATACTCCATACTTCTGTCTTTTTTACAGACACACCAACCTGACCGCATTTCACTGAATGCCCTTGAGTCTCAGGGATCAACTGAATCCTAGCTAAAATACTCGAATTCCAGGTGGCTGCAGTATTGTGGATACAAGAAAAAGACTGCATCTCAGCCGTCAGGTCATGTGCTGGGAACCAGTCATGTCTGAAGCCATTGTGAGCTTTATAACATGCTCCCTGTCATCTTTTCACTTCAAGTCTCAGAAGACAGTCCTGTGCTTAGTATTGGTAGTAGATTTTGTGACAATGCAGTTGTTCCCTGCTAGCTTTGAATCAGCCTGACGCTTAGTACCAGGGCGTAAGTGCAAGCAAAGATTAATACTGATGACATAGTGCGGCAGTCCCCTCATTTTTCATTAAGTCTGTCAGCGACTGGTAAATTGGGTCCTGCATCCTCCACAGCTAAGCTTAGAGGAACACAGTCAGTGGCTGTGTGTGAAATGGCTGTAAGGTAACGATGACCTTGTCTGCTGTCCCAGCTGCATGACAGTCCCCACAAGGGTTCAGACCGCTGCTTTCTTTGGACTAATCCAAAGATTCGAACTCTAACCACAACATCTCATTATCCGGGCTTTGACAGACACAGTCGGCAAACAGCACGCACACGGATGTGCTCCGCAAAATTCACTTAGATTCTCCTTGAGAGACTCTGGAATACATTACTATAAGGATGCGCTCTATCACTGCAATACAATGAGTAGATTGTGCAATGTACATTGATTTTTCCAATCTGCAAAACACTGGATGTCCTAATTTGCATAATCAAAAGATTAATCCCAGTGTTAATTGAGCCTCCCACTGTCTAATTACTTAAATGAAATGGAGTGCAATTAAATCCCTCAGTTTCATTTATTAAATTGTTCTGGTCAGTAACCGGAACCTCTTTACAATTCCAAGTCAGATACTGCATGTCGATCTGCTTGTCATTTGGGTGTTTATTTGACTTCTTTTATGATTATATGAAATGTAGCACATTAACGGTGGTTAAGCATGTTTGACATTTCAAAGCCAGTTACTGCAAGTCTCATAATGTGGAGAAATACCGAAGATAATCACAGACTTTAAGAAGGGCACATCTGTGCAAGGTTGCTGCAAACTACGCTTGAGTTCAGTGGAGAATTAGAGCCTGAAAGCAAAACATTACTAACAGCTACATTCACACAGGAGCAAAATATGGTTTTCTGTACTGTTTGGAGTGCTAAACTAATTATGTTTATATAAAGCTCGGTTATGAAAGCACACTTTTCGTATCTGAAGTGACTCAGTGGTCACGATCAAATTTACTGAGAGTTTTGTGTGCTTTGTGGGTTGTTTTCTTGTGGTCTATGTTCAGAGTTAAGAATGTCATTTATATAGATGTAAATTAAATCTGTTCACCTTATAAAGTGCATCATATGAAATCGTATCTCTTCCCAAGACTTGGATTCAACCGCTCGATTCATTTAGATTTGTATTAACAGTTTCAGATTTTTTAAGTTTTGGTTACCCGGACTTTCAAAGGAGGGATGGAAACGTCTCAGGTTTCATTTAAAAAAAAAAAAAAAAAAAGTCATTTGTGTTTATGGGTTTGGTTTGGAATGACATGAGAGTTAGTAATTTATTGGAATTTTCACTTCTGGGTGATCTATCCTTTAAGACTACCAACTCTCTCAGTTTATGAAATAATAATAATTAAAAAAAATACATATTGCCATGTTTAAATATTTATAACTTAAAACAGTAGAAAAATATGGTTTGCTGCTTTGTTCTTGCTAATCAAGAAAATGAAGTTGAGATCTTTATTTTACAAATAGATATTTTCAGATATAAATATTTTATAGACATATTTTAAAGTAATTAAGGAATTATGCATGACCATATTTAAAGATTTACAACTTGATACTATGCAAATATGGTGTAAAATGCAGGAACTTTATTGTACAAACATATATTTTAGATGTAGATATTTTGAAGATATATTTTAAAAGAATAAGGAATTAAGCATTTAAATATTTATAACTTGAAACAATAGCATAGTGTGTCTTTCTGCCTTGTTTAGGGTGATAAAAAAGAAAAGATCTTTATTTTATAAACAGACGTTTTATAGACATAAGTAATTACGGATGACCATATTTAAATATTTGAAATAAATAAACATTATACTGTGCAATTATGGTCTAAAATGTAGGATCTTTATATCACAAATACATATTTTTAATATGCATATTTTAATGATATATTTTAAAAGATTAAGGAACTACACATTGCCATGTTTAAATATTTCTAACTTAAAAACAGCAGCAAAATATGGCAAAATTCTGCCTTGTTTGGGGTGCTAATCAAGAAAATTAAGTTGAGATTTTTATTTTATAAATAGATATTTAAAATATAGATATTTTATAGACATTTTAAAATATTTAAGGAATTATGCATAATCATATTTAAATATTAACAACTTGATACGCAATTACAGTGTAAAATACAGAATCTTTATTTTACAAAAATATATTTTAGATATAGATATTTAAAGATATATTTAAAAAGATTTAGGAATTACACTACAATATTTAAATATTTATAACTTAAAAAGCAGCAAAATATGTCTTTCTGCCTTTATAGACATTTTATAGTATTTAAGGAATTATGCATAACCATATTTTACTATGAACAACTTGATACTGTGCAATTACGGTGTAAAATACAAGATCTTTATTTTACAAAAAAATATTTTAGTTATAAATTTTTAAAGATACATTTTAAAAGGTTTAGCAAATACACATTGACATATTTACATATTTATAACTTGAAAACAACAGAACAGCAAAATATGGTTTTCTGCCTTGCTTGTGGTGCTAATCAAGAAAATGAAGTTGATATCTTTATTTTACAAATAGATATTTTAGATATAAATATTTTATAGGCATATTAAAGTATTTAAGTAATTATACATGACCATATTTCAAGATTCACAACTTGATACTATGCAATTATGATGTAAAATGCAGGATCTTTATTTTACAAATATATATTTGTTTATAGTATTTAAAGAATGTTTTTGTCAGAGCCCTTGTTATTGTTAATTTTGACATTAATTTTCATTTTTACATCAGACATAAATATTGGTATCTGTCTGCTTGATCTGTAACAGTCTGTAAAAAAAAAATATCGGTCGACCACTATTTTATAGACATGGATCTGTATGTAAACAACCAAAACACCCATCACTACTACTATCGTGGTCATCAAGTTACAGACGGAGACAGACTTCAATTGCCCATCCATTCAGACATAATTTGATCATAACAGGCTGTTGGAAAGAATCACACTTGCTACTAAAACGGCTGTCAATCTTAAACACTGACTGTGAACATTGCCATTGTGAGTGTGAAGGTGATATATTTAGGTACCCAGTTTAGGGGCAAACATGACATGATCATTTAATTCTCCTTTTCCACTGAAAGCCTCCCATTGAG
>NC_133372.1:29689199-29772626 GCF_049309525.1 Garra rufa
GAAGGGCAATGTAGAACACAATCCAAACAATAGTCATAAATGAAAGATTAAGGGTCCATAAATCCATTAATCAGGAGTAAACATTAGTTTCAATGTTATATTAATAAGCCAATTCAAATCTGTTCAATAATAGTATACTTCTTTAAGAAGATATACAAATGCAGAAATTATAAGAAATATTGCAATAATAATAATAATATTTACTCAAAAGTTGAGAATTCCATAAAAGCCAAATTGCAATTAATAAAGTCACATTTAGTTAAATAGTCTATTAATATTATCAAATCTGAGAAAAATAAGTCTAATAGAAAACTAGACCATTTCAGGTGCACCCAGAAGAAAGTTGAGAGCGGAGCAAAGGTTGAGAAGGTTGAAGTCTCCGATCTGTCCAGAATAAAATTGCAAGACTTTTTATACCCTAAAACCAGACAACTCAGGAAGTCTGAAGGTCAAAGTCAGTTGAAAATACATCAATACATCATCTCGTGAATAAACTCGTGATTAGTAATTATAAACTTGGTTGAGTGGACGTGCAGTTTCATTTCTCCTTTTTAGTTTAATTTATATCTTGAGACATTGAGACGTGTTAATGTTAATGTAATTGTCCATCTAGACTGTCTTCATTAAGTACCAAGAATAACCGTTTTGCGGAACTGTGCTTCGGACATCACACACATACATAGATGATGAAAAATACAGATGAAACATATACTTCGAAGGATGAATAAAGCTTTCAGCACTATATTGAGTAGCTTAATCAATAAGACATAACCAAACTTCTAATATTTCAAGATGACTATTAATATGTGTTAATATTTCTATATTTTGATTAAGAACGCAATACTCATGTCTCAGCTCGTGATCTAAAGTGTTATTAATTTGCATATTTGTCCACCAACCTAAACTTTAAAAAGGCACATTTAATAAGAAGTACTTCTTGTTCCAAGAATTGGTCTGTGTCTGAGGTCATGATAGATATGATAAAATGTACGAAAATAACATAGGGCATACAGTCTCATGTCATGTCTCAAAAGGTCAGTCAGGGCAAAACTGATAGAGCATTGAATACATATTCTAAAAAGATTAATAATGATATAAATTAGGGCCGGGACTCGATTAAAAAATTTAATCTAATTAATTAGAGGCTTTGTAATTAATTAATCGAAATTAATCGCATTTTAATCGCATGTAAATATTTGACCTGAGAACAGTGAGAATTAAGATTTTTACATGGATTTTTAGTATACCATTGAATAATGACTGAATACATAAGCTTAAGCAACAAAATATTGTTTATTTTTGTTCAACCAAGTCCAACAGACCAGTGCAAGATTGCCATTATGTGTAACAAGAGGCACGTTCTTTAACCAGTCTTTCATTCCGAGAACTCTTGTGTTTGCTTAATTATGCATTTAAACGTTAATGACCAAACACCAAACCTATCATTAGAAATGTTGCTGCACATGGAATATAAGGCATTTAACATTTAAAAAATAGTTTTTATCAGGTTACACACTGATTATTTATCACTCAAACCCCTTTCTCTACCTGTCCGTTGGTCGCGTATATCCTCCATGTTTGTAGTTTAACACTTTTTATGCGTGTTTGTAGTTCTAATCGAATCCTCGTTCAGGGCGCAGTGTGTTGCGGGCAATATTAACAGTTAAGAGTGTGCATTGATCGTTAAGTAGTAGACCATCCGGGAATCTATGGAATACTTTTTAAACATACTACGATTTAGGACATACAATACTATTTAGGACGGACGCAGCTTCTTTGGTATAAGTTCTTTGGCTTGTCTGAACGCTAGTTTGTGCTCCAGTATAATCGGTCCGCCGAAACTCATCCTGTGAGAAACGTTCCACGGTGCAAAACTTAGTGCGATTAAAATGCGTTAAAAAAATTTAACGCGTTATTTTTGTGTAATTAATTAATCTAAATTAACGCGTTAAAGTCCCGGCCCTAATATAAATATAATAATTCATAAGACATATTCATAATACAGTTAATAATGCATAATCAAAGAATCCTGAAAAAAATATCACAATTTCTAAATAAATGTGACCCTGGACCACAAAACCAGTCATAAGGTTAAATTTGACAAAACTGAGATGTATACATCACATGAAAGCTCAATAAATAAGCTTTCTATTGATATATGGTTTGTTAGGATAGGACAATATTTGGCCGAGGTACATCTATTTGAAAATCTGGAATCTGAGGGTGCAAAAAAGAAAATCACCTTTAAAGTTCTCCAAATTAAGTTCTTAAAAATGCATATTACTAATCAAAAATTGCATTTGAATATATTTATAGTAGAACATGATCTTTACTTAATTTCCTAATGATTTTTGGCATAAAAGAAAAATCAATAATTTTGACCCATACAATGTATTTTTGGCTATTGTTAGGAATGTATCCCAGCGACTTAAGACTGGTTTTGTGGTCCAGGGTCACAAATACTTTGCAGGGCAACTGTTGCAATATATAATCCAATATAGATCCAGTATAGATCATTCTAATAATAAATCAGTATATTAGAATGATTTCTGAAGGATCATGTGACACTTAAGACTGAAGTAATGGCTGATGAAAATTCAGCTTTGCATCACAGGAATAAATTAAATTTTAAAGTATATTACAATAGAAACCATTATTTTTATATTGTAATAACATTTTGCAATATTACAATTTTTTTCTAAATTTTCAATTAAATAAATGCAGCACTGATGAGTATAAGAGACTTTCTTTAAAAACATTACAACTCTTACTGACCCCAAACTTTTGACCGGTAGTGTATATATTTTTGAATGGCAGTGTACTACATGATAACAAAATTATTTATCTGTAATAACTGAATTATTTAGATTTGTAGCATCTTAGTGTTGTTAAATAGTGAGAAGAATAAATAATAAAATAAAATGAACAAATAAATAAAATTAACAATAAAAAAGTGATAAATAAAACCTATAAAATAAATAACTGAATAAATAAAATAAATAAAAATAAATTAATGCATACCTGAATAAAAAAATCCTTTCTATAACAAATTAAACCTAATTAAATATCATACCTAGTTTTAATCTAGAAACTAGCCGTTTACCTTTTTCTTTTTCCGCAGCGCTACTTTGACCCCGTCCACGGACACGATGATGTTGACTTTCTTCTTTTTGATATTCTTCACTTTAAATTC
Source organism: Garra rufa (assembly GCF_049309525.1). Classification (NCBI taxonomy): domain Eukaryota; kingdom Metazoa; phylum Chordata; class Actinopteri; order Cypriniformes; family Cyprinidae; genus Garra; species Garra rufa. The sequence goes on from NC_133372.1 coordinate 29,692,393, forward strand.
ATACTGTAAAGCAGAGAGGAAAGATAGAGATCATTAAGGGAAGAAATATCAATACCGAGCAATTAATTTCCCACCCTTCCAGGACACTCAAGGATACTTTTATTAATTAAATTCAATCCAAGAGCCCATTTAAATAGAAATGATGCGGCCCGTCCTCTGCAAACATCAATAACTTCACCCTTTTTTATTGGCGTATATGCCCTTGCAGAGAACGAGCTCAAATGCCATTAACATTTCGACAAATGAAATGCAAGATTGAAACTTTCAAATGAGCCAAGCGCTTATCAACAGTGTGGAAATCGGAAAGGGAACAGCAAAGCCTTTGAAGTTCATCTGGATAGAATCGAGCTCTCATGTAAAAGGGTTTCTTTATAGCTTCTCAGCTCTGAGTTAACTTTGTGATGTATGCAGCTCTTCCGCTATTCAGAGAGGCATTAGCCTGCTTAGAGATGTATGGATGTGGGTGTCGGTACAAACAACTGTGAGCAAACACTCTTACACAAGTAAACAAGAGTCTCCGCAGGGACAGCATGAAGAGAGCAGCGTGTTCTCATTTCTCATTCCCACTCATATACAGTATACAAATTCAATGGGACACACAATATTGTTAAAAATTAGACTTAGCTGGTTAAGGCCATTGGGAAAAGGTTTCATTTCTAGTTTCATTAATAAATGCATCATCAACTCAAATCCTAAATTCCTTCAAAGCAACATGCTGAAATTGTTACACCATCAATAAGACATAGTCGAACAGACCCTCTAGCGACTCTGCATCTTTTTTGTTCACTAGCTAATGTTAGATAATAAGGAGAAAGTCTGCTTCTTATGCAACTTCCTGCTTACAGATATACAGTTGAAGTCAAAAGTTTACATACACCTTGCAGAATCTGCAAAATGTTAATTATTTGAACAAAATAAGAGGGATCATGCAAAATGCATGTCATTTTTTTTTATTTAGTACTCACCTGAATAAGATATTTCACATAAAAGAAGTTCACATATATTTCATAAGAGAAAATAGTTGAATTTATAAATATGACCCTGTTCAAAAGTGTACATACACTTGATTTTTAATACTGTATTGCTACCTGAATGATCCACAGCTGTGTTTTTTTAGTGATAGTTGTTCAATGTTCATGAGTTTCTTATTTGTCCTGAACTGCCCGCTGCACTTGAGAAAAATCTGTCAGATCCCACAAATTCTTTGGTTTTTCAGCCTTTCCCTTTCCAACAATGACTGCATGATTTTGAGATCTTTTACACTGAAGACAACTAAGGAACTCATGCAACTATTACACAAGGTTCAAATGCTCAATGATGCTTCAGGAAGAAAATAAAAAATGCATTAATAGCCAAGGGGTAAAAATTTTTTTACTTTGAAGATCATGGTAAATATAACTTATTTTGTCTTCTGGGAAACATGCAAATCTTCTGTAGCTTCTGAAGGACAGTACTAAATGAAAAATATATGATACTTAGGCAAAATAAGAAAAAATTACATGTTCATTCTTTTCAAAAGTTTTCACCCCTGGCTCTTAATGCATTGTTTTTCCTTCTGAAGCATCAGTGAGTGTTTGAACCTTCTGTAATAGTTGCATATGAGTCTCTCAGTTGTCCTCAGTGTGAAAAGATGGATCTCAAAATCATACAGTCATTGGTGGAAAGGGTTCAAATACACAAAAATGCTGAAAAACCAAAGAATTTGTGGGACCCTTTTCTGAAGCACAGCAGGCAGTTTAACTGTCCAGGACAAACAGGGAACTCATAAACAACTATCACTAAACAAAAACACAGCTGTGGATCAATCAGTTAACAACAGAATAATGAATCAAGCGTATGTAAACGTCTTATGTGAAATATCTTATTCAGGTCAATACTTAAGATTTAAAATAATTCACATTTTGCAGATTCTGAAAGGTGTATGTAAACTTTTGACCTCAACTGCACATATGGAAGAAAAAATAGATGATTGTATGACCTATTTTGGGTTGTTCTGTAGAACATTTCTGTTTCACAATAGGTTCTTTGTGGCGAAAGAAGGTTCTTCAAATAGGAAAAGGTAGGAAAGAGATGGTTCTTAAAAAGAACCTTTGACTGAATGGTTCCAAATGCATTCTTCTATGGCATCGCTGAAGAACCTTTTAAAACACCTTTATTTTTAAGAGTGTAGTATAAGAAATTGTTGAATGAAGTCATTATTTTTGTTTTCTTAGCACGCAAAAAGTATTTGTTTAGCTTCATAAAATTAAGGTTGAACCACTGACGTCATGGACTATTTTAACAATGTCTTTACTACATTTTTGTGCTGTAAATGTTTCGTTGCTGTCTATTCAGTGTCAGAAAGCTCTCAGATTTCATCCAAAATATCTTAATTTGTGTCTTACGAGTTTGGAATGACATGAGGTTGAGTAAAAAAAATTACAGAATTTTCATTTTTAGGTGAACTATACCTTTAATTCTCAGCACAGCATTTAAAATATAAATAAATAAAATGAAAAAAACAACAACAACAGCACTAAAAAAAAAAAAAAGCTGTCAAGGCCGCCACGTGCACCTAGGTGTTAATACTACCCAGGTGACGGCACATGTTTACCACTCTTTTCCATTTTTCCCCCTCTCTGAAGTAATGCCTTCCTGTTTGTCTCATTTTAATTGAGTTTCGTTCAGCCACCTGGAGCCCATTTCTCGTCTCTCAGCAGGTGCTGAGTGAAATTTCATCTAGTATTGACACACTAGGGTCAAAGAAGATACAGACACTGCTGTCTGAACGAAATGAGTATGAATTAAAGATTAAACCAAAGGATAAAACCATTTTCACTAGACTAGACCCTGCCTAAAACAACTTTTGTAATTCAACTTTCCTTTTCAGTTACATAGCATACAAAAAGAAAGTTATGTGGCTGGAGTGTTTAAATTAAATTATTTTGTTTACTAAATGCTGAAGGAAGAACTCAATATACTCAAGATGTGCATTACATACATGGCCAAACATTACACCGGTGTTGAAAACAGAACGAAGTTCAGACCTGCATACTCAAAGTCAAACAATGAGGAGCATTGAGCTTATCTTGAATTCCTCTCTGAGCTGAACCTACAAGGTCACAGCAAAGTTCAAACAACCAGATGAGAAAACTAACCATGCTTTCAGAATGGTTTCAGAGCCAAACCTGAATGAATGTTTCACAAGGCGAACTGGGAAAACAATCTATATCATACATAAATGGAATAAAATATTCCCAGACTGAACCATCAACAAACCAAAAGAAGCAAAAAGCAAATACAAATCCTAAATCATTCCCTTGATGCAATATGAGCACAGCACCACCAATAATCTGATTTATGAACATATTCTTTTAATAAAATGTCCAGAGCACATATTGTGAACCCTTCACTGAAAGAGCTTACTGAATTGACCTTATGTAACCTCTGACAACAAAGTGACGAAATGAAGCAGTTTGTTGATATGACAACATGTTTTTAAACGATACAGATACAGATACACCTTTCCAAACATTTGTTATTTTTTAAACATTGTTCACTATAGGATTATTCAGACGGAATTGTAAACCAAATTATTTGAATTACTTACAGTGGTGGCCAAAATTATTAGAGCACTAGTACCAGCTAAAAATGGTTTCAAGTAAGTTATTTATATCTTTTTCTGTAGTGTGCCAGTAGGAAATATCATCTTACATTCTCAAACATTGATTTTGCCATAATTGTAATAATCCAGGGAGATTTTAGTTTGCACAAGGAGTCTGACAACAACCAGTGCTCCACACAGAGATCTGGTCTCATCATTTTTTTTTTTTTTTTTTTTTTTTTTTACACAAGCGCCTACAACTTTTAATAGTACTATAGTTTTGCAGGTAGGTCTCTTAAAGCATCTTGGAGATGTTACCACAGTTCTTTTGGATTTAGTCAGTCTCAGTTTGTTCTGTTTCTTCATTTCATTCCAGACTGGATGATGATGATGAGATTAGATCTTTGTGTGGAGCACTGGTGTTTGTCAGACCCCTTGTGCAAACAAAAATCTCACTCGATTATTACAATTAATGGCAAAATTAATGTCACATCCCTACAGCTTGTGAGCAACTTTTATAAGCTCTATAGAAATATCAGTTTAGAGCAAAACCAGAAAGATTTTATATGATCTTTAGGCCTGGAAAAAACATTTTAAGCTTTATGATTGTGAGAACACCAATATACTGTATATACTCTACTGTTCAATGGCTTGGGGTCCGTAAGATTTTTTTAATGTTTTTGAAAGAAGTCTTACGTTCACCATTTCTGCATTTTTAAAAAATAAAAACTACAGTAAAACAGTTATATTATGCATTATTATAGTTTAGTATAGCCATTTTCTATTTTCTATTTTAAAATTTATTACTGTGAGGTCTGTATTTTAGCAGTCACTAATTCACTATTCATTGTCACATGATCCTTCAGAAATTATTCTAATATGCTAATTTGGTCAGAATCATTCCGTATGAATCAACAGTTGTGAAAACCATTAGATCTCAGGATCTTTTAATGTATAGAAAGTTAGGCATTTACTTGAAATATAAATAATTTGTAACATTATAAATGTATTTACTATGACTTTTATCAGCATGAATAAAAATGTTGAATAAAACTACTAATTTCTTAAAAATACATGTATGTCTTACTGACCCCAATTATTTGAACACTAGTGCATATCTGGGAAACACTAGTGTTAATCACAGAATGAATAGGTCAGTTGACTAACTTGTTTAAAGTGCCCTTATTATGCAAAGTCCCAAACAACAGGTTTACATGCATGCAAGGTCAAAAAACACTTCTAATATGACTTTAATTTTACCTTATTTCTCAGACGATTAGTTTGAAGATTCAGTTTTCCAAACCCCGCCTTTGCATGGCTACTCTGTCCTGATTGTTCCGATAATCCAGTCTGTTGTGATTGGTCTAATTTCATTCCAACTTCATGCAAAATGGAATTTAAATTTAAAACGACTCATTTTAGTGGCTCAAGTCACCTCTTTCTTTTGAGAGACATAACTTTCTTTATGCTGCACTTTTAACTTTGCAGACGTTTACATTCACATACAGTTACATTACACACTGCATGAAAGGCAATTTTCAAAAATCCATAATAGAGGCACTTTAATGAATCGTCTCCAATTACTCTCTGAACTGGTGGAATCGGCTGCACAAACAAAATCCTGTAGGAAACACTTTATCTTTTGGACAGAAGTATTGTTCCGCAGACAAAAAAAGGTGATTTTAGTAGCCAATGTTCAGTACGGTTTATCGCTTAACTGCGTAAAACGTTCCAACTTGGGACTACTAGGAACAACCTTTACAATAATTTGGCAGGCACACTCTACCAATCCTATTGTATCCCTGAAGTCCTGTTGATTCTGCTATAAAAATTAAGTAATCATAATTGCTATTATCTGTTATACACTTCACAGACAGCAAGGACGCTATTCCTCTGCTGTGAGGTGGTAAAAATAATGCACAACTAACAGAGCAGAAGCCATTCATTTGATCTACAGTGCACCTTTAAAATGTCAGGCTCGTTTTGCTCATTGCAACAGCATTCACAATATCCTACGTCGCTCGCCTTTGAGAAATGGCATCTTTCAACAGAATGACATTCACACGCTGTTGAGGCTAGATTAGGATTTTAGTAACCCTCCTGAGATCCGGAGATTCAATGGTGTACTTTGCCAGCAATCTACAAATCAAATCCTGGGTCACTCGCGACAGCTACATGAACGTACACAGGCTGGGGCAACTACTTCTTTTATTACACTACTGCACTACTAAATCTGACACATTCATTCAATCTTAACATGTAAGATTATGGGTTGATTATTGAACCACCCTGAGGGATAGGGTGATCCATCATCATGACACACTTCATCAGAGGCGGCACTTTATTTTTGTCTTGTCCCCAGACAACAATACTTAAACAGCAGACTTGATAGTCTGATCATGCATGAGAGTAAGACTGAAAATTATGCTGCATCAACTAATCATCTTTTCGTCAATAACGAATTTCATAATCAATTAGTTTTTGCACTGTGCATGGGAATCACATCTGGTGAAGGCCACCCGTTGACATTTCTGTTAATCTCAATGGCAGCTGCTCAGCTGGTGCACAACTTCTTAGTATGGCACACAACTTCTTAGTATGCAGATTGCTTTCATAAATCCATTTGTACATAAATTGTTGCACTCAAATCAATAAGACAATTTCCATGGAAGTCTTGTGTTTTTATACAATTAACACAGAAATGTTCTGCTTACATTTCATGAAACAGCGGCAGAAATCCTGTTTTAGGAAATGACTTTAGGAGTTGATTGTTTTAATGAACAGTTCAAAATGACTCACATACTCATTTGTTACCAGTTTGAATCAGTCTGATGAATCATTCACTAAATGAGTCCATCAGAGCAGCTTCTGAAACAACATCTGACTCACAAGATGTCAATACTTTCAGTGATGTGTGTCATGAAATTGAGTAGGTTTAAATGCACTAAAGATCAGTGTCACATCATTTTGGGCTCAAGAATATTTTATCATCAGTGTCAACAGCATAATATTTGTTTCTGGACAGCATGATACATTTTTTCAGGGTTATGATTAGAAAGTTCAAAGGAACAGCATTTCAGCATTTATTTAAAATATGAATCTTCTGTAAATGTCTTTACTGACTTACTGACCCCAAACTTTTGAACAGCAGTCTATACTGTAGGCAAGATCAAAAAACACTTTCAGTTTCTCTGCTGTGAGGTAGTAAAAATATTGCACAACTGTAGGCGTCAATTTTTAATTAAAGGATTAGTTTGCTTTCAGATGAAAGATCTGGATAATTTACTCACCCCCATGTCAACCAAGATGTCCATGTGCTTCTTTCTTCAGTTGAAAAGAAATAAGGGTTTTTGAGAAAAATCATTCCAGGATTTTTCTCCATATAGTGGACTTCAATGGTGGACAATGGGTTGAAGGTCCAAACTGCAGTTTCAATGCAGCTTCAAAGGGCAAAATCCCTGTTTTTGGTTAGTTTAGAAGTATTTGGTTCGGACGTTCACACTTACACAAATCGAACCACACTAACAGAGCAATTGCACCAGAGTTCATTTTAATCTAATCAAACATGACAAGTGTGAAAACACCCTAAATGCAGCTTCAGGGCTTTAAATGATCCCAGCCGAGGCATTAGAGTCTTAGCAACACAATTGGTTATTTTCTAAAAAAAATAAAAAAAAATAAAAAATACAATTTATATACTTTTTAACCTTGCCTCAAAGCAATGTGCTGAAACATCTGCTTGCTCGTGTCCGTCTGTTTTTAACACATGCACTTTGTGCACGATGCAATTTATAAAATAAAAGAGTTGTTGACTTTTCCAGTCTTGAGTGGATCAGTGTGCGGTTAGCCACCCTCTTGTTCTTTTTCATATACTTTTCCTCAACTGCTCATCTTGTCTAGCTCTGCATGAACTCTGTATATTCCTGTTTATGACAGTTAGGGTAGGTCGAAAAACTCCCATCTCATTTTCTTCTCCAACTGCAAAATCGCTGTTTTACATTTTTTTGTAAAAGGATCGGATTTTTTTTTTATCATCTTTGAATGTTCACTTTGTAAAGACTAGGTCTGTACTTCTGCAGCGATGTAAGTTGATACCCTAACTGTCTTGAATGGAAATACGAGCATTTGAGGTTAAAAAGTATATAAGCAGTAATATATATATATATATATATATATATATATATATATATATATATTTTTTTTTTAGAAATAAGACCGTTCTTTCTCAGCTGGGATCATTTAGAGCCCTTTGAAGTTGCATTTAAACTACATTTTGGAAGTTCAAACTTGGGGGCCCCATAGAAGTCCAGTATAGAGAGAAATCCTGAATTTTTCCAAAAAAAAAAACAAACAAAAAAAAACAATACCTTTATGAGTGAAGAAAGAAAAACATGAACATCTTGGATGAGGAAAAATTATCTGTAATTTTTTGCTCTGGAAGTGAACTCCTTTAATAAAAATAACATGCTGAAGTGTTGTGAAATACGACTGATTTTTTTTCATAGGCTTTATAGACAGGCAAGTTGAGAGTGACCCTTGAAGGACCAGCACCAAATCCTCTTGTATTTATCTTCAAGAATCTGGCAGCAAGTTTTAGGAGTTCATTTTTAGTCCATACATTTTTTATCCTGAAAAGTGTCTCTTGCAGAGATGGACTAAAAATGGGCTCCCAAAACTTACTGCCAGATTCTTGAAGATACATTATTTGAAAGAGTGGTACAAGAGGATGTGGTGCTGGTCCTTCAAGAGTCACTCTCAACTTACCTGTCTATAAAGCCTATGAAAAAAAAAAAAAAAAAAATCAGTCTTCATGTATTTTACAACACTTCAGGATGTTGTTTTTTTTTAAAGGAGAAGTTCACTTCCAGAACAAAAAAATTACAGATAATTTACTCATCCAAGATCCGTCTTATCTGAGACTCCAGGTAAGTTGCAGTTTTGTAAAAGGGTGGCACTGGAGACTAAATGGTTCCTGATGGTTTGACACCTAATTCTCCCCCTCAATTCTTAATTATGTGCAGTTAACATGTGTCTTTTCTTTTCCACCTATTTTTTTCCTGACAGTGCATTTTACTGTTTAATGATCATGTCCTAACTTAATTTCGTTATTGCATTAGTTTTGAATATTTATCATGGGCGTTTAATCATTTTAGACTTTTCACACTGAATTATTTTTTTTTTACATGTGAAAGAAAACATGCTTAATAACTTTGCACACCTGAATATAAGAAGCGTTTCACTTCCAGCCTTTATGGACAATTATATATCACTTATAAATGCTTAAATACAAAATTAATTGTAGTTATTACGATTGATGTGGTTTGGAATTTGTAAAATGTGCATGGAAAAAAAAAATATGACCAGAATATCAACATGCCTAATAATTATGCACAAACTGTATTAGTCACTAACGTAACTGAAAGTCAAAGAGAATACTTTGTATTTAGGCCTTCAATAGAATCATAATAGATGTTCAAGGATGTTACAGATGCATATTGTGTGATGTAAAGGCTAAATCAGACAGCAGGCTACTTTATAACATTTCCACCAAGGGCACTCTGACAGATCCTGGAAGGAAAGAATAGAAATCTACGCACTTTGTACTTTCCAGGGTTACAGAAGTCATGACGTTCTATCTCGTGGCTTTTTTACCACACCTCTTTTGATAGAGTTTTGCATTCTAGAGAGCGAGTGAGTCACAGGGCCGTCTGTATCTCCAGTCCTCCAGCAGCACAATGGGACAGACAACGTGTCAGCATTAATCATCAGACATGGTGGATCTTGGTGACAATTTCTGCGACTTATCAAAAAGTAAAGGCTCAAGAGGGAGAAGAAGGTCTTGGAACAGACAGATCCTGCTGGGGAGAAGCACATCCGTCTTGCAGGTTTACGCAGCCAACAGAAAAAAAACCTGAAAGTCTGTCATGAATCTAATCTTAAATCAATATCCAGATGATATACGACACCCTGCCACGGCTGAGGAAAAACTTTGACTTTGTCAACAAGCCTTCTTTCCATGATACCAAAAGACACGCTCTGAAACAACATTTAGATTCGTTCAGTGTCCATGGATACACAAGATACTATCAAGAATGGCGTTCCCATAGCAACCAATAAAGATATCCTTGAGGCGTCCAGAAGGACAGCAAATTTTTGAAAATTAATTGATGAGTTCTGACAAACTGATCTTGAAATATTATCCCAGAGTAACCAACCTTTAGTCCAGCATTAACTTCCAGTGAGATATGAGAAACAAAATCAGTTTATATGTTATCTGTATGGAGTAAACCAAGTTTCATGGCTTTGAAAAAGATTCGATTTTTGTAACATCACGAAAGATCTGATTTCATTACGCTCTGAAATGAAAAGACAGTAACAAGTAAAATGAAAAGCAGAAAGTGATACACTGAGCCTCTTCAGAATAAATGACATGATGCAAAATTTTCCATGCCACAAAAAAGTTGAGGGTGTGTTGTGGTTGCTAAGTGGTTTTGGGTGGTTGCTAGGGTATTGAGGATGATTGCTAAGTGGCTCTTTACTCAAAAGAGCCCACCAGTTTATATGACATTCTGGTTCGTACATTAAAAAAAAAAAAAAAAAAAAAAAGTAACAAATTATCGTCACACATAAAATGTCTATGTATAAAACATGATTAGCCGTCCTTTAAAAACATGAAAACACCGACTTCTGGCTCATGGCTACTTTTCCTCGAAAAAGTGCAGAAGGGTGCACAATGACACAGTGACTCTGAACATTATAATTAGACTGGCTGTGAAGAGCCTCTCAGTATAAAAGCCCACTGGGGAATACAGCCTCTTCACATTCATACTTCTCTTTTTCTCCCAATCGCCACTGTCGGAGACCCATGAAGATGACACTGAGATAGATAGAAAGCAAGCACAGCCTTGCTCCGCAGCTGGAACTTACAGGTAAAAGCCTGTTTTGTTACAGGCGAAAAGGCAGGCTGACCTACAAACATAAGCCCAATTCTCAAACCGTTGTGGGTTGAAAACATCTCACTCTCATTTTTCTTGCTCATTTCATCATGGTATGCTATTTAAGAAGTAATCCAAAACTATAAGATGAATCTGTGCCTTAGAGCTAAGTGCCAAATGTAAGCAAAGAAATTAATTTGGCCATGCTATTAAGTTATTGCACTAATATGTAAAAATCCAGAGTGGTTATGTATTAAAATGATCCTAAAGCACACATTAACAAAGCTGGAGTTCAATTTATAAAGCTCGAAGTGAGTAATTTTGCAATACTAGAATTAATGAAATCGTGCCGGGTATATTCAAATAGCTTTCCAACTCAAATAGCCCTACACTCACACAACTGGTCAAGACAAGGTTGTTGCATTGAGATGTTCAAAACACAATGTTCTCGAAACATTACAGAGCCACATTCTTTACATGTTTTGACGAAAGAAACTTACAACAAAAATTGCCTAATTAAAGGAGGAATACAATGATGAAATGGAATTTGGCAATGGGAAAATAATTAGTCACAATAGCAAAGAAAGAAAAAAGAACTATGGCCGAATAGTTTTGGATGGCTGAAATTTAATTACCCAAACTTTTTTCTTTTGCTTTGGATTCTGTATTACAAATTAAAGGGATAGTTCACCCAAAAATGAAAATTAGATGTTTAAATGCTTAACCCCAGTGTATCTAAGATGTAGGTGACTGAGTAGAACACAAACGAAGACTTTTAACTCAAAACGTTACAGTCTGTCAATCATTTAATGGCAGTCAATGGGACCCACGGCTTTGAGAGCCAAAAAAGCATACACAGATGAAACTAAATTAAAACCCTGCAGCTCGTGACATTACATTGAGGTCTTAAGACACCAAACAATTGGTCTGTGCAAGAAACTGAATAGTATTTATAAAAATTTTACCTCACAACACCCAGCGTGTGACGAAGGGAAAGCAACCATAACTTCAGTCTCTCAGGCTCAAAAGTTTTAGTTTTAATTGGTTGCAACAATCAGGATAAGCACAAGTAATTACCATTTTGAGTAGCATTCGTGCCAACAATCTATGTGTAAACAATGCGTCTTCTATGCAAAGAACATTGACACGTCACGTGCCGGCTGTTGTGTACGCACTCAGGACAGTTGGACATTGCGATGGATCAGAGGTAAAAAAAAAAAAAAGATATAAATACTGTTCAGTTTCTTGCACAGACCAATTGTTTCGTATGTTAAGACCTCAATGTATCGTCACAAGCCGCAGGGTTTAATTTGGTTTTGTCTATGTATGGTTTTTGACTCTCAAATCCGTGGGTCCCATTCACTGCCATTATATGTCTGATAGACTACAACGGTTTGAGTTAAAAATCTTTGTTTGTGTTCTACTGAAGAAACAAAGTCACCTATATCTTGGATGCCCTGGGAGTAAGCAGATAAACATCAAATAAAAAATTTCCCACGGGATAATTCACCCAAAAATGAATTATAACCCATGATTTACTCACCCTCAAGCCATTTAAGGTGTATATGACTTTCTTCTTTCAGACGAATACAATCGGATTTATTTTAAATTTTTTCTGGCTCTTCCAGAAACTTTATAATAGCAGTGAATAGGTGTTGAGATTTTGAGGTCCAATAAAGTACATTCATCCGTCATAAAAAATACTCCACATGCCTCCGGGGTATTAATAAAGGCCTTCTGAAGTGAATTGCTGCGTTTGTGTAAGAAAAATATTCATATTTAAAACTTTATAAAAATAATCTCTAGTAGGGGTGTAACGGTACGCTAAAATCGTATTCGGTTCGGTACAGTGTCTTGGAGAGCTCGGTTCGGTTCATTTTCGGTACAAAAAAATAAGAAATTACAAAATCTTTATTTTGAAAAGCTGCCAATACACAATAGAATTCTTGCATAAAATAAATAAAAGCCACACATTTGGGTGATATTTTACATTATTTTTTGAGGCTCTGAAATGAAGCGGTTGCAATAAATGTTGTTATTATTATACAAATTAGAGTGTTTATGAATGGTTATGGCGGTTCATGTTACATTTGCATATTGTATTTTATGAATGAAAGTAAAACTGGTGAGGTGAATCTCTTTCTTGTTTTATTTAATGTTATCACAGGATAGTTAAATATAGGCTGTGTGTGGGGGGATAAAAGTGCGTGAAATATGTGTTAACGGTCTAAACATATACATTTGGACTATATTTTTTTAGATACATATGTTTATATGTATTTTATATGTATTTAAATTTGAAAGTAAAATAAATTACAATATTTATTTATGTTAAATCATAATCTGCGTGACCCTGCCATTAATTTGCTTTGATGACGTTCCAGGGCATTCCAAATGAGCGATTATTGTCAGCGAAGTCCACTTCAACGGATATACCGAGTTAAGGGAGTATGGGAGCAGTGAACACTGCGTAGGGACCCTGTTGATCGGAACGCACCTTAACTGTGTGCAAAGCTGTGCGTGTGTTACTGTGCGTCACTCAATAGCGTCCGTGCGGAAACTCGCCTAGGAACATTGTTCCGCTGCGCTTAATATCACGCTAATAATAAATTTACATTATTTAATGAAAAAAATATACCGAAACGGTACGCAAGTGGACCGAACCGAACAGGCCGTACCGAAACGGTTCAATACATCCCCGTGAACCGTTACACCCCTAATCTCTAGCTTCCACTAACTGTTGTACGTGTGTTCACGAGTCAGTGGTGATCCAGCGGATTACGTAGGACCTAGGCGAATGCGGAAGCCCAGTGGAGAGGGCAAAACAAAACACCGTTCATGAATTAGAAGTACAAAACAAGTATTTGTAAAGAAAAATGTTGGAAGATTTCGATATAAGCCAAGAAGAGACTGGTTTTCCTTTGCTGTAAACAAAACTTGGCTTTTGGAAGACTAGCATATTCTCTTCAGAGGTTACGCTACGTGTCCGTCCTATGTCATCCGCTGGAAAGCCACTCTCTAATGAATGTATGACAGTTAGCAGAAACAAGAGATTACAGTTTACAAAGTTTTAAATATAGATATTTTTCTTACACAAACACAACGACTGGCTTCAGAAGGCCTTTGTTAACCCCCCTGGAGAGAGCCCAGATTCATCAGGATGACCTTGGTGGTGATCTTTTTTACCTCTCTCACTATCCTCCTGGCCAGCAAAGGTGTCACTTTTGGCTTCTGATCACGTCCTCTAAAATTTTTCACAGTGCGGAAAGTCTTGTATTTTTTAATAATACTTTGCACTGTAGCCACTGAAACTTCGAAACATTTAGATATTAGTCTTATAGCCCTTTCCTGACTTGTGAGCAGCCACAATGCGCAGCCGCAGGACCTCAGTGAGCTCCTTTGTCTTAGCCATGACTGTCCACAAACCAACAGCAGAGAGCTTCTGTTTTTCACCTGTTGAGTTGATTAAAACAGTTGTTCTCAATGAATCAGGGTAATTAGGATGCTTTAGAACAGCTTGGACTATTTGGAATGGTATAGAACTTTGGATTTTCCCATAGACTGTGACAGTTTGCAAAGGGTATGAATAATTTTGGACATGCCACTTTTTGTTCAAATGTAAATAAAAGCTGAGAAATATTTTTTTCCACAATGATGCCTCTTGTACATCATCTTATTATCTTTTGGGAGAAGCCGGTGTCATTTCCGGTCCAAAAAAAAATTGGTGCTTCAATAAAAGTAACTTTAAGTCAGAATTTGCCAGGGGTATGATTTCAGGCTTGACTGTACACTTAAAATGACGTGAAAATGAGTAGATTGTTGGGTAATTTTAATTTTGGGGTGAACCAACCCTTTAATTTTAGTGCATCCTTTCTTTTATAATTACATTTCCTCATTTTATTCTAGGGTTGGATCAGCATAGTTAACACTGTAAAATGTGTTTTTTAAAGTTGTAAATAAAACAAAACTTGAGTCCATTTAACAAGAAACTTCAAAATTCCATGTATGATTCAATGTGTTACTTGCCTTTTCTTTGCAATTAATTGCAAAACTGACTTGCAATTTCTGAGTGAAAATGCTTCTACACAATTTTTTTTTCAATGTAGTCATTGAAAGAGTCCAGCCGATGGACAGGCTGATAAGTCTCAGAACATTCTGATAAGTTTTGTCTCTTTAAAAGCACCAATGCTAAAAGCATAAATAAAAATGCTTTCCATACTCTTTGAATGAAGCATTCGTTACCATTTCTTTTAATATAGCAATGAGTCAGCTGTGGTAAACAGAAAAATAAAGAACAGACAGTAAATGCGTATTTGCGTGGTGGAGATGTTATTATTGAGAGTAAACAAGTCTCATAATGAACATTGCTTGAAAGCAAACATTAACTGCTAGTCTATTACATGCACACAAATATGTTGCCATCATGAGGGTTCTTGTCATTAGTTAAACAAGACAAAAATGCATAGAAGCATCACATACAAATAAACCAAGCTAAACACAATTATTTAATAGCACTTTGTACACCATTTTGTGCTGAAAAGGGTGGTTTTATAATTGTAACATTTAAGAATACTAACATTGATTGCTTCCATTGTTGAAAACAAAAGGCTGGCAAGCCTTTGAATAAACCTGTGGAAAGTTACGTGGTAAGAGGAAGAACAGCAGCCCTCACACCTCTTCCTTTCCAAGGAAAAAAAAAAAAAAAAATCAGACAAACAGTCTCTGACAGGTAGGCAGAGATGATATTTAGCCGCAGTGCTGTTTATCACTACTTCTGCAAGAAAAACTAGATGAATCGTCAAAGACCACAGGAAACTGAAATGACTGTATAATGAGCTATGGCTGAGTCAAGTTCCCCACTATTTTATGACTCCAAATAAAAAATAATAATGACACATGAGAGAGGGTCTCAAAACAAACAGCAAGGCCAATAAGCGTTAAAAAGCAGAAAGCAAAACTTTTAGGAATGCACAATATACTCAACACTATAAGATACATTGGCCCTTTAGCTTGAAAATGAATTGATTTTACATACTTTTTACAAGATGAGGATAGTGTGCATGACTTATTTTTTCTGTGCTGATTTTTTGCATTAGCCTCTCTTGTGCACATATCAATCATCCTGCAGGTGTGCAGGGTTAATTATTTATTGATTGAATTATTTATTTAGCCATTAATAAATATTTAATAGTACATACTGATTTAAAATTTTTACCTATAGATTACATTTATCTTTTTACATTAATCTTTAAAAACACTAATTATATATATATAAAAAATATTAATTTTTAGTCACTTACAATTTAAAGCTGCAATGCTTAAACTCAATTATTGCATTTAAAAAGGCAGATTTTAATTTTTAGTGTATTATTTTGTATATATACACTGCCGGTTAAAAATTTGGCATCAGCAAGACTTGCAATTTTTTTTAATAAGTCTATTTTGCTCATCAAGACTGCATTTATTTGATCAAAAAGACAACAATAAACAAACAAAACAAAAAGAATACTGCAAAATGTTATTACAATATAAAATAATGGTTTGTGTTTTAATATACAATTAAAAAAAAACATTTTCCTGTGGTGCAAAGCTGAATTCTCATCAGCCACCATTACTCTGGAACCTCCAGAATTTTGTGGAACCTGTGATACTTTTTTAGGAAAAAGCAAAAAATCAAAACAGCATTTATTCAAAATATAAATCTGCTATCACTTTTTAAATCAATCTAACATCCTTGCTGAATAAAAGTAATAATTTCTTTAAAAAAAAAAGGAATAAATTACCTTGTCCTACCTTTTGAACAGTAGTGTATATTGTTAGGAAAAAATCTATTTTAAATAAATGCTGTTCTTTAACTTTTAATTCATCCAATAATCCTGAAAAAAGTATTAAAGGAGAACTCCGGTGTGATTTTGACCTTAAGTGTATTGAATCATGATACCGAGTGTGAACGTACCTTGCATATCTCATCTCGGTTTGTGTCCAGCTGTCCGAAATCTGGGGTCAGGTTTAGTTTATTTACAAGAAGATTTATACAGACAGTACCTGGAAAAGAAAATCCGGTCGCCGCCATCCTGAACTTCACGATAAGTCGAGTGTCGAGCACCAAGGAATTCATCAGGTTATCAACATATCAGGTTGTAGTTTCCTTCGTGCTCGACACTCGACTTATCGTGACTACATTTAAGATGGCGGCGACCGGTCTGTTCCTGGTGGAAAATGTCTACTTGTAAATAAACTACCGGTGCTTTTTCTGAGTTCTCAATGTCTCGTTTTAAATGTCAGGGCCCTTGGAAGTCTACCAATGAAGTGTGGAGCTACTTTGTGCCTCGTAAATGGCGTAAAACAGTGATTTATTTACATGGCTATTCCGATGCCCTGTTGACTCTCATTGACAACCTGTTGTTAGCATCGGCTAACTGACCCCAGATTTCGGACAGCAGGACACAAACCGAGATGAGATATGCAAGGTACGTTCACACTCGGTATCATGATTCAATACACTTTAGGTCAATATCACACCGGAGTTCTCCTTTAAGCAACACAATTGTTAATAAATCAGTATATTAGAGATTTCTGAAGGATCATATGATACTGAAATTCAGCTTTGATCACATAAATAAGATATTTAATGTATATTAGAATAGAAGGACGTAATTTTACATCAGAATAATATTTGACAATATTAAATGTATTTCTGTATTTTTTGATCAAATAAATGCTGCCTTGATGAGCATTAGAAACTAATTTAAAACATTTTGACCGGTAGCATCATAAAAAAAAAAATGAAGGGGTTTGAATACTTTTGCAAGGCACTGTGTACAAGTATAATCTAATTTTCAACCTTCATTTATTTTTAGATTTCTGTCCCTCTATTGGAAGTGCATTCCAAAGCATTTGTATTCACAAATACAGTAAACATTGATCAATGCACATAGGGCACATCAAATAAACTGAACAAGAAACTCAAACATATTTACTTGACCTTTAATAGCTGTATGTTTATCAGTTAATAGCCAGAACATGAAAATAATCTTTAGCTTATTAGTATTGACTGACATATATGTTAGTGCATGGCAAAACAAGTCCATCAAATATAACCTTCATTTCAGAAAGAAATGCAAAATGAAGAACCAAATAAATTCCGTTCAAAATCAGCAACAAAACAACAGCATACAAACAGACATGACAATTACGACAAACAACTTTTCTGTTCTATGCATAATGGGTGCATGACTTCAGCTTGCAGCTCATACTCACAACGCTCTCAAAATGAATTCATAAGTGGCGTGCTGCTCACGATAATTTTTCAGATTTTACATTAACACCATATAGATGAACTCCCTCTTATAAACAAAGCCCGGCCTTTTATTGTTTAAAACAGGCTCTAGATCAGCGTAACAACCCTTCATTGCACAGCCAATTAAAAGCTGCTTGGGAGCCAGAAGGGATTTCTCCTTGTGTGGGAGTTGTAATACACACCAGATTTTGACCATGGTTGTGCAGAGCAAACACAATCTTGCTCAAGGCATACTCTCTTTCTGTCTGCCTTAAACCTTATGAAATCTTACCAATTCTCCTCTGACCTTGCTCTCACATCTGCATTCTGCAATCTATATAAACAGAATAGCCATCATCTTTCCTTCAGATGGCCTCCTTAGCTGAATGAGTTCTCAATTTGAGCAGCTATGAATATATAGTGCCTTCAATTTCCACTGAAAGGGAGATGAAGTGTTATTTGGGAGACAAAACACATAAAGTTCTTTTGTTATGCATTTTAAAATTGCCATGTAATAAAGCAGATGAGATCACTCCAGGAAAGTGCCCACTTTCAGCTTTAAATTGCACACCGAATAATCTAGTGGCATAGCCTATTTTTTGCTAAACGGATGAAACCATTCCTGTTTTCATGCTGTGATAATACTCATACATATACAAGAGATGTGTAAACTTTTGGAACAGAATGAAGATGTGTAAACTTCTTATTTTGCCTAAATATTTTTTTTTTGTCCATTTAGTAATGACCATCAGAATCAGAAGTCACAGAAGATGCTTGCATGTTTCCCAGAACACAAAATAAATAAAATTTATCCTAATTTATCTTCAAATTTAGGCTCTTAATGCATAATTTTTCCTTCTGAAGCATCAGTAAGCGTTTGAACCTTCTGTAATAGTTGCATGAGTCCCACAGTTGTCCTCAGTGTGAAAAGACAGATCTCAAAATCATACTGTCATAGGGTTTAAATACACAAAAAGGCTGAAAAACCAAAGAATTTATGGGACCTGAAAGATTTTTCTGAAGAACAGAACTGTTTAAGACAAACAAGGGACTCATAAACTAAAAATAAATAAATCCCACAGTATTAAGAATCAAGTGTGTGAAAACTTTTGAACAGAGTAATTTTTGCATAAATTCAACTATTATTTTCTCTTGTGGACTAGATGTAAACATATTTTGTATATGTATTAACATCTTTTTCGAATTGAAATGAAAATGGAATCGAATAATAAGCTTGTGAAGTACAATCAAATCAAATTGTGAAATTTGTCAAAACCCAGCCCTATTTTTATTATTATTATTTTTATTATTTCAATTAAACATCTTCGTTATAACACCAATCCAATACGGACTGAACAACATATATTATCCCTCAAAACAGACCTGCAGCTGTCTATTGTACTTTGTAAGTACAAGTAAACATTTTTCCTCAATATTTTCCAGTTCAATGTGTTTGTGTCAAACACTGAAATATTGGTATTGTGACAACCGCTGTATGGTCGCTGAGTGTTAAAAGGCAGAATAAATAAATCTGGCCTTCAGCTGAAAGGCTGTGAGTGTCTCCACAGCCATTATTAGTTTGGAGTCTGCATGGCTATTGGCAATCTGCTTACTGCAATTCATAAAGTTAGCAAAGGCCATCAATGCTACAGCTCCACATTTCTGCTGTGAAATCAAATCCAGCACTTCAAACCACGAAAACCATGGGGATCAGCTGAAGGAATGAAAGTGATGACCACAGCATTCCCCGTCCCTCTGGGTTCAGAGAAACTGGCGTTTTTATTACTGAAGCTGACCGGCTTCACTTGCAAGCTTATCTGTCTTAAGGAGAGATAAAGCAAAAAGGGTCTCATAGGAAACACAATGAAGGCAGGACAAAATCTTCAAAGAAATCTTTCCCATGTAAAGGGTTTGGCTGCTAAAATCTAAATGGACAATGGAAACAATCAATAGGCTGTCAGTCAATGAAGCACATAGCATGTTTTGTTAAAGGGGTCCTTATGCTTTTTCACTTTTTCAATTTTAGCCAGTGTGTGGTGTGTATGTTTGGGCATAAAAAACATCTACAAAGTTACAAATCTCAAAGTCCACTCCAAAGGGAGATATAAAAAAAAATCCCTTTTCAAGAACTACAACGAACAGCTAGTTTTGACTACACAGCATTGTTTTCTAAATGTTATAATGTCACAACGCTCATTAGAATATCATTCAAATGAATCCCGCCTACGGAAATTCGAATCGTTGGCGAAGTGGGGAGGGACGAGGTGGGTAATTAGCCTAAATTTAGCAATGTAGCATGGACAGCCACTTCTGGGATGCTTCAGAAAGCCGCAGGGCGCCTGGTATAAACGCAAGCATTGACTAAAGTGTCTGCAAACTGCTCCGGTCGCTGACGTGTGCGGTATAGAGGGTCGAAACCATAGACTGTAAAAAATATGGACGTAGTGTCCGTGACGTCACCCGTAGGATTCTGAAGTGCTATTTTGAAGCCTGTTGTGGGCGGGATTCGGCCGTCGCCATCTTGGAATCGCGTCACCGCGCGTCACTCCCGGATAATCAAAAATGGGCAAAAAGGCGGGACGTGGGTGGAGCTGGTTGCTGAAACCACGCCCGCCTAACGCGACAGTGGTGACAGCAGCGGCAATCCCCCTGTCACTCAAATGGCCACGCCCTTAATTATGCTGAACTTTAAGGCTTAATATAACTTAAATGGATGAGTTATAAAAAAATTCACCCCCCTCACAGTTGACATGAAGGGCAAAACTAGCTATATAGACAAACCATTTTTTGAACCAGGCTGTAAACATACTTTTTTCTGCTGTAAAGTTGGGCATTTTAACATGGGGAGTCAATGGGACTGACTCTCTTTTGCAGCCAGTCTCTAGCGGCCAGTCGATGAATTGCATTTTAAGACACTTCCGTGTTGGTTTCAATAGAGAGAGCGGGAGGTTGCCCCTTGGTCGAAACATATGCAAAGGTGCGGCTGATGTAAACACAAGCACTGACTAGAGTGACGATCATCGGTGTCCGCGCTGGAGCTGTGCCGTAGATGTGTGCAGTGTGTAGTAAAAGAATCATTCATCATACAGTGTAGAAAGCTTCACTAGCCTTACGCTGGAGCTGGTTTCAGGCATGCAAATAATTAAATAAATTAGCACAATAATGATAATATCATGCATCGGCGACAGTACTGAAATGCCGTCTAAGCTGTTCGCCAATCGCAACGCAGTGGAACTGCTAACCAATCACAACACATTTTGTTTTTCGAAAGGCAGGCCTTCATCAAACCCGGAACTAATCGAGCCATTTGTGCCAGGCTGGGGAGAAAGCTATTGTAATTATATAAGCTATGTGAAAAATAATGCGTTTTTCGAACCACCAAGCATAAAAGCATGCTCTAGTGCAGTGTTTCTCAACTCCAGTCCTCGGGACCCACTGCTCTGCACATTTTGTATGTCTTCCTCATTTAAGGCACCTGATTTTGATCATCAGCTCATTAGTAGAAAGATTCATGAACTGAACTGAGTGTGTCAGACTCAGAAACATACAAAATGTGCAGAGCAGTGGGTCCCGAGGACTGGAGTTGAGAAACACTGCTCTAGTGCACTCTGAAAACAAAATAGGTCCAAATTGCAGTTTCAAAGGGCTCTACAGGATCCCAGCTGAGGAAAAAGGGTCTTACCTAATAATACGAAAAAATATATAAATGTATAAATTCTTTAACCACAAATGCTCATCTTGCACTAGCTCCGTGATGCGCGTCCTTGACTTAAAGTGTTGGAAAGGTCACACACAGATATTTCTCCATCTGTGTACTATAGTTCAAAAAGGTAGGGTAGGTAATTCTCTCCTCCAACTTCAAAATCATCCAACATTTTTTTGTAAAGGCTGTCTGATTTTCTTTGCATGTTCAATTTGTGAACGCTGGGTCAGTACTTCTGTCTTCCGTCTCGTGTGACCTTTCCAATGTTATTACGTAATGTGTGAAGTCCAGCTAGTGCAATACAAGCATTTGTGGTTAAAAAGTATACAATTAAATTTTTTTGTTTACAAAATGACAGATAGTTTTGCTTGATAAGACACTTATTCCTCAGCTGGGATTGTGTAGAGCCCTTTGAAGCTGCACTGAAACTGCAATTTGAACTCTCAACCCGTTGACTCCCATTGATTTCCACTATATCCTGGAATGTTTTCCTTAAAAACCTCTCTTTTCCCCACGTAAAGAGTTAAAGAATTTCTGGTCAAAAAATAAAAAAAATAAATAAATAAATAAATAAACCCCACCTTTCATCTAAAGTGAATGTTTATTTTTTTCCCCACAGAGCACTCCTGGCTATGTGAGCCAACATCAATGGTGTCATTTAGAAGGGATGGAGAGTGATCTCTTATAAAGTGCCCTGTTAAATATTTTAGTAAAGAGTCAGCAACAGACATCTGTCAAAGAGGAAAAAACGAGGGTTCACTTCTATATAAAATACAAACAGATTGGAATGAAGAGTATCTAGCATTCAGGTGCCATCATAATGTGGTTTGGCAGACACAAGGTGACACAAGGTGATGCTTTGCATATAAAATTCTGCATTTTTTTATTTTTTTATTTCACTGTTGGTGCAAATGGGAGAAATACTATGAACACTATATGCTATGTGAATTACAATCCCAAATAATTCTAAAACACATCAGTGCCATTCATAGTAGTGACCAGCTGGTGTTTAATTTTCTTGACTTGGAAAAAAAGCTAATGAATATTTATCTCCAAACAGTTTAATCACTCTATCTTGGTGCACTTAATTTTCAAGTATCACTCAATTAAAGATCTTATTTGTAGCAGGCCAATAATAGCAGACTGAAAACCTCATCAGAAACACTCTGTCAAGATAATTAGTTTGTAATTGAGAAGGACTGATTGGAGGCTTGCCTCCTTCACTCCACTTAAATACAGATGCTGATACAGATATAAGAAAAAAGTAAGAATGTAAAAAATGTACCAAATGATTACAAGTTGTGTATGTATCAACTTATAGAAAGCGAAAAAGTGTATTTCTAAGTGTATTTGCACATTAATTTACTGTTTACAGCGGAAGCACCAAAGCTGCAAGTCATCCTCACAGGACAGAAACCTGTAAGACCTTTATTCATCTTCAGAACACAAATTAAAATATTTTTAATGAAATCTGAAAGTTTTATGACCCTGCATAGACAGCAATGCAACTGAAACGTTCAAGGCTCAGAAAGGTAGTAAGGACATTGCAAATAGTCCATGTGGCATCAGTAGTTTAACTGTAATTTTATTAAGCTACTTTTTGTAAAAATTGTTGAAAAAAGTCATTATTTGTTTTCTTTTCACACAAAAAGTACACTCTATTTATTTAACTGGACCTTGCGATATTGATTTCAAAGCAACAAACTTTTATTGGCAAAACCCCAGAGGTGTTAAACCCCTTTGAGAGGCTACTAGTTGCCACCGACATTCCCCAGTGGCGTTATTCTGTCATCCTCATCTCCCTCGTCCTACTTCTCCCCTAAACGGAGCCCTGACAGTGCACAACAGATGAAGCATGAAGATATGCAAGCCTCTGAATGGAAGCCATGTAATTGGAACGCTTTTCAAAGCTCCCGATGCTGCAAGTGAGTAATGTATCAAAGAAGTCAGCAGGCAGGATTTACCCTGCTGCAAACGGATGAAGCAGCTCTTGACACTCAGCCAGTGTTAAGAGCCACCGCTATCTCAATGTTAAATATACGCACATTTTCTGTAAGGCTCGGTGTTCAGCTCAGTTTACTTCAAAAGTCAGTGAAACAGTCAATTACGGAAACACAAGCAAAGCCGTTTTATTAAATGAGCAAAAGTCACCAACTTAAGTTTCAATGATGCAGAAACCAAACTCGCAGCTGTAGCATGTGAGAAGCATTAATTCAAAACCTAATATTGTAAAACGTAATTCAAGTTCAAGAGACTGCGCCGTGACTCCGGAATGCAAGAGCGTTTCATGTGCGGTTGAATAGAGGTCCTTTCAGAGAAAACCATACAGATTTACTGAGTAAATGCTCTACTCGAGATCCATGATGTTTCTGCCTTGAGAGTTAATCAAAAGAGGCTTGAGCCATTCCACACTGTTCTCTATAACTCCTACTGTTATTCCACAGACTTTTGTGAGGTTTCCATGGTTACTCCGCATTTCCCATTATAATCGTCTAAATTTCAATAACTTCTGAACCCTGTAGCCACAAAATATCAAACAGAGAAAAACCGTTACAAAGAGGAAATTTGTATTTGCAAAGCTTCAAAAGTATGCATTTGTGGGTCTTCACAAATGCTCATTAGGTGTACAGTCACACTGCTGACAAAAACACAATTTATCTAAAAGGAGAAGAAATGGTTGGCACAAAGATGATTCTATGTCTTGTCATACAGCACAATTACAAAAGAACAATGGCTATGACATACTGTTGAGTCGGTGTATGAAGCCAGTTCAATTGCTTCAACAACAACAGCAAAAAGACATAAACAAGGTTATTAGTGTTAAACGGGACATCAGATACCCATTTTCCACAAGTTATATGATTCTTTTAAGTCTTCATGAAATGTCTACAAAATACTTTGCTTAAAATTCAATGGACATAAAACAATACCCTTTTTACCTTGTCAAAAACAGCTCTGTCCACAGTGACTCTTGTGCATTTGCATGTCTCTTTAAATGCTAATAAGCTACTGCTCACTCCACCCCTCTCTTCAGTTTTTGTGTATTTGGTGGCGTTACCAACTTTTATATTCTTATTTCTTTTTACATCCAAGTAGTGTTGTCAAAAATATCGATATTTCGATAAATATCGATACTGAAATATCTGAACGATACCAATACTAATTTCCCGAAGTATCGATACTAGCCGAGCTGTCACTTTCACTTCTCCACAGAGGCGCGTGACCGCAGTGCCTGTCTTGTCTCATTCAAGTGAAGCGAATAGTAAGGCGAGTGCGGTGCCCCGCGACCGGCTTTGTTTGATAAAGAACACAGCAGGAGTGCTTTCTGGAAATATTTCGGATATGAAACAAATGAACATGGAAAGCCGAAGTACACAAGCAACGCAATATGTAAGAGTTGCTACAGAGCAGTGCTAACAAAAGGCGCTAACACCACAAATTTCACAAAGTACCTGAAAGACAGACACCCGGATCTATATAAAGAAGAATTGTTCTCATTTTAACATTACTGAATCATTAAATAAGATTGCCTATTATTGTTGCGGATTTGAGTGTTGTCCCGTTTTTTACCGTAGTTCGTTAATATTATCCGATTGAGGAATCTTAGACGAGTAAATACTTTAAATGCGGTCAAATGTAAATTAACTGCGCTTATTTAACTTTATTTTTAAAAAAATCATTACTTAAATTCTGCAATTTGTCTTAATGTCTATCCAGTGAGCAACTGAGCATTGTTTTCATGTGTGATGCACGCATGTTTGCTTGCATGGATCGTTGATTATGAATCTGGCATTAAAGTCGGTTCGTCAAATAATGTTAATGTATTAACCAGCATTTATGAACGATGAGCAATGCATTTGTTACAGAATATTTGAATCTTTGATAATGGTAGGTAATAAAAATACAACGGATCATGTTAGCTCTGGTCCAATAAAACATATTAACAGATATAACTTTGGTTTTTAATTAGTTAATGTATTAGTAAATTATAGTTTAAATTAACTTTAACTACTAACTTTAAATTAACTAAGATTAATAAATGTTTCGGAAGTATTTTTCATTGTTTATTCATGATAACTAATGTTAACAAATATCTTTTACCATTACCTTAAGTTCTAAGATTAGTTAAATAGTTTAGTTAATTTTAAAAGTGTGGTCTAAAAAGAAAAAAAAAAGTTTAAGACCTACACTACCAGTTATATTTGAACAGCAAATAAAGTATGAAGCTCAAACTCAAATGAAGTTAAGAAGCTGAACAGGGCTGTAGCAGTGTACATATGCATATACCTCATTGTCATGTTCTAGACTATATTTATCTTTAAATAAAAAAAGAAATTTACCTCCTTAATATTGTGGCAGTTTTTTTCTCTGTGGTATCGAAAATAGTATCGAATATCGATATTTTTCAAGGTATCGTATCGAAGTTAGAAATTCCAGTATCGTGACAACACTACATCCAAGTACAAAACATCTGCATTGCTTATGAGGGAGAGTGCCAAGAAAATAGCAGATAGGGTACAACTGGCTGAGGACGGAAATATGCAAATACGAGGCAGTCCGTCAGTGGTCGTGGGCGGGGCTTGAGCAATATGACATTATACTGCTCAGAAAAACAAAACAGCTTAATAATTGAGACTGTTCAGGTTTTTTGGGGATAAAAAAAATGAGTGAATAGATTTATCATTGCAGGGTGGTTGTGTCCACACACTGCTAAGACACATTTACGGTCAAGGTCATAAGTTTACCTTGCAGAATCTGCAATATATAAATTATTTGACCAAAATAAGAGGGATCATACAAAAAATACACATAAAAGACGTTTACATATAGTTCACAAGAGACAATAACAGTGGAATTGATAAAAATGACTCTGTTCAAAAGTTTACATACACTTGATTCTAATACCGTGTTGTTACCTGAATGATCCGCAGCTGTGTTTTTTTGTTTAGTGATAGTTGCTCATGAGTCCCTTGTTTGCCCTGAACAGTTAAACTGCCCGTTATTCTTCAGAAACTTCCCTCAGGTCCCACAAATTCTTTGGTTTTTCAGCATTTTTGTGTGTTTGAACCCTTTCCAACAATGACTGTATGATTTTGAGATCCATCTTTTCACACGGAGGAC
This sequence comes from Garra rufa, assembly GCF_049309525.1. Lineage (NCBI taxonomy): Eukaryota > Metazoa > Chordata > Actinopteri > Cypriniformes > Cyprinidae > Garra > Garra rufa. Next base: position 29,719,014 of record NC_133372.1, read on the forward strand.
AACCAAGGAACTCATATGCAACTATTACAGAAGGTTCAAACACTCACTGATGTTTCAGAAGAAAAAAAAAAAGATGCATTAAGAGCCAGGGGTGTAAACTTTTGAACGAAATGAAGATGTGTACATTTTTCTTATTTTGCTTAAAAATATATTTTTCATTTAGTACTGCCCTTCAGAAGCTACAGAAGATACTTACATGTTTCTCAGAAGACAAAGTAAGTTAAATTTACCCTGATCTTCAAATAATTCAAAAAGCTCTAAAGGCATTGTGTTTTCGCTCTCTGAAGCATATGTGAGCGTTTGAACCTTCTGTAATAGATATATAGAAGTCCCTCAGTTGTCCTCAGTGTGAAAGCATGGATCTCAAAATCATACAGTCGATGTTGGAAAGGGCTCAAATACACAAAAATGCTGAAACACCAAAGAATCTGTGACCTGAAGGACTTTTCTAAAGAACAGTGGGCAGGACAAATAAGGGACTCATGAACAACTATCACTGAAAAAAGAAACGGCTGTGGATCATTTTTTTTTAAATTCAACTATTATTTTCTCTTGTGGACTTATGTAAACGTCTTTTATGTGATATATCTTATTCAGGTCAGTACTAAATAAAAAAATAACATGATTTTGTATGATCCCTCTTATTTTGGTAAAATAATTAACATTAACAGATTCTGACTTCAACTGTATGTTAAAATAACTATTAACTATTGCAATGCTCTTCCACCAAGTAAAATGGATAAAACAAAATAAACAAATCTTCACCTTAGAATTATAAGGTTCTATCTGACATTTTTGTCAAAAATTGAGCTATTCACATATTCCTATTCTTTGACAACTTATTTACATTATTTGATGTTTCTTTTGTAAGCTGTGTACATTTTGGGCCTTTTTTTAGAAAACAAAAATGGTTCTATCTACAGAAGTCTATGGAATGCAAAAACTTTGAAGCTCAATATCTCGAAAGTGCTCAGAATGCAGATAGAACCGTATAATTCTAAGGTGACGAAATAATAATAATTACTATTTGTATTCTTCTCTATAAAGAGTTTAGTATTCAAACAGGGTACAAGTCATCAAACAATTACTATAAATTTATGTATTAGGCAATTGCAATGTTGTAAGCTGTCTAAAACCCCCAAAACAGTGGCTATATAAGTTATGAAAGACAGCAATTTACAATAAATAACTGAATTTCCAAATAATAATGAAATCATAAACAAATCTTTGGCAAAATGATAAATAAAATACAAAGTAATTATTAATTAAACAATTTTTGCATTATTAAATTAAATTAATTTTTAATACGCCACACACTGTCACAGATTGCTACCACACATTTGAAAGATCAATTAAAATACTTCTAAACACTCAATATTGTGTTCCTGGCTAGTTTGCTTAACACACGGTTCTATCCATGCTGTGAACTCCACAAAGGGCTAAGTGACCATCCAATTGAAAACCTTTGGACTGCAAACATTGGGTTGCAAATCCTACAGAGGCTTAGCAGGAGTTGGAAATCGACTGTTATAGTGGCCCAAGTTCAAAAACAGGCTTTTCAAGCTATTTTTTCAAATATACTGTAACAGTACTTCAGATAAAGAGAGAGCGAGAGAATGATAACCAAAACAATGGCTGAGTATTATTACATATTATGGCTTTATCAAAACTGCAGTAGTACAAAAACTCTAGAGGCTTTAATTGGGTAAATTACATCTTACATAGCTCTAACTGAGAGACAAAATGTACATTTTAGATTGTGGTATGTGCATGAAGCTTGTAATAAAATAACTAACGACTTAATCCATGCTAAGCTAAAGTTCAAAGACGACAGAGGCAGAAGCTGAGATCACAGAAAAAAAGATTTCATAGTCTGATCTCTGCTTTTTTTTTGCCAAGACCCCTGCAAGTCTGGCTTTTTAAGCTTACTTGTTACCCTCCAAGTCTTACGAAAGTATTTATGTCACCATGACGGAAAAAAATGACTCTCTTTCTACAAGATGCAAATGGTTTCAGTCTTCCCAGAGAAAGAATCATTTCCACCAAAATTATTTCCAGTTTATCAACCCTAATTGCTCAGCTCTGAAATCTAATTAGAGACCTTCAAGCCTTGAAACAACTATAACAGTCTCACATAAAACATCAGCGTGGTTTTTAAAACTGTGTCAAGATGTGGTTCACTGATTTGATTATCATTTTAAGTCAAGCATGAGGTAAGTGTAAATAATTATAAGTAAATGAGGCTTTTGGTGCAGAAAGCATATGCCGGTGAGAGAATATGGACACATTAATCACAGCGACGGCTGAAAGGCATAGGTCGCACTGTCATTCTCCCCAATTAACTTAAGATCAGTGTTAAACACCAAGCCCATATCATTGTAATAGCTGTGGCCTCAGCAAGAGACTATGCTGGAAAGTTATTGTGGCTTAGAGACTTTCATTGGTGCATATAATCAATTAGCGTTGGAGGGACACCAGAAGGCGCATGTAGGGCTGCATCTGCCCTAGCCATAAAAGAGGCCCATGCGGCTTGCGCTCGTTTACTTACACGGCTTGCAAAAATTGCCTCCTTTGAAAATAAGGGCCGTGCACTGACAGGAATGAGATGGGACTCTATTTCAGATTACCGAGGGAATAGCTTACAAATCTGTTATCATTAACTTATCCTCAAGTCATTTCAACCACATATTATTTTCTTTCTTTTTTTAAACACAAATGGTGATATTAGGCAGAATGACTACGCTGATTTTTCCAACAGTAGATGCTATAGATAGACCATGTCTTCCAAAGTTATTTTGTTGTTAGGAATATATAGGGTTCTATGATTTGCACAATGCCAAAACTGCGAACAGAATCGCAGAATCCAGTGATAAAATTGGAATTTACCATATATGCAGAATGCCAGTGAATTTGACTAGTGTTTGTGAATATTAAGCCGCAAAAATGCCATTAAAATAAAAACCTGCATGTTCTGCGTGTCTCTATGTGAATGAATGGTACAGACCTGCGGTTTCATTTACTACAAATGTGGCTTTTGCAGTGTTTTCAGCCTCTGCGGCATCAATATGAGTACATGAGCACACAAACAATCTCTAGAGAGTCGCTTCATGAGCGTTTTACCTTTTCTTTTGAGAAAAACTATCGTTATATCATATACAAACAGAAACTTGAAGGTCTTCACAACAACAAGTCAAAATAAAAGTTTGGTTTAACTTGAAGAAACTGTGACATAAATATATTAATGTAATGACAGTACTGCCACTATTATAACATTATTTTTTAAGGAAAATTTCCAGAAATATTATTTACCAGAAAAATGTGAATACATATTATTGCAAATGATTAAATATTATTAATGTGAATACATAGTATTTCCGATATTAATTAATTCTTTATAAAATCGATTAATGAGACATGCTTTTGATTATTAAAATTTAAATGAAACCATTAAAAAAGAAACCAGGAAATTGATGGAAAGCGTAGAATTTGAGGGAAAAATAAATATATAAAACCTACTTTATACAGTAGGGCCTTAGTTTTATTTTTTGTTAAATGTTTAATAAATTGCTGTTAAATTGTGTTATTGTTAAGTTTTATGGTTTCAATTAATCAGACATGCTTTCTGAGTATTTTTTTTTTCCAAATGTAACCATTAAAGCAGTTTAGAGAATAAAAAAAATAGATTAATGAGACACACTTTTGATTATTAAAATGTAAATGAAACCATTTTTAAAAATCCAGGAAAACACAGAATTTAGTCAAAATAAAACTGAATTTGAGAAAAAAAAAACTTCATAGGGCCTTAATTTTAATTTATGTTAAATGTTAAATTGATGTTAAATTGTGTAAGTTTTATGGTTTCAATTAATACATAATTAAATAATTCAATAGTTCAATTAATTTTTGTTTTAAATGTAACCATTAAAACAGGTTAGAGAAATTAAAACTAAAATTAAAATTTGCTATCCTCACTTACATAAATAAACTAAAGTGTCCTGCACCCAAAAATGACATCTGGTGTCTGAATATTTATTGATTTGACTAATATACATGTATAAAATTATTTTAAATTCTAATATTTTACAACATTACTATTTTACTGTAGTTTTGATTAAATAAATGCAACCTTGGTGAACATAAGACATAAAAAAACCAAGATCTACTTTCAACATACTGAAAAGAGCAGCTGAAACACTTTTCCTAAGAAACAACTCCTTATGTTTCAAGCGAAAATAAATTGGAATTGCATGAAGGCTACTTAATGATTTTTATTTAAAGCTATGCAAATGACACCAATTACTGACTAACCAGTGGCCCAGAGTGTCACAAAAGTGAGGCGCTTCCCATCATTAAAATGTATAGGTCACGTTATTTCCTGAGCTGGCGGAGGTGCCTGTGATTTCCCTGCCTACTGAGCAGCCTAAATGCAGACACATGCCCTGAGGAGGTCAGCAAGGCTGTCTACCTTTCTAGATGACATGCAATAAGTTCTGGCAGGGCAGTAATCCCTCATTTCAACCAATTACTCTGAGAGGGCAAATTGTTTCAACTTCACTGAGCAACTGTACTTGGTAGAGTTATAGTCCATTACTGGAGAAAAACACACAGCCTTTGGACATTTCTGGTTATAGTTATAGACTGGGACAAAAAGAGGTTATATATATATGAAGTGATATACCTCAATAATTGCATATGGTAACAATCAACATTATAATCTCATATATACCAACCAATCCACTTCCTCATGCCTGGTATTTGACATAGGTGTGGTGCTTTGTACCGTAAATGCTACAAACGTTGCCATTGTTGGTTTATCCACACAAGCAAAGCGTTGACCAGCCGTGGATCCCCTTCCTTCCTTCCTGACAGACCTGATGTTTTGGCCAAAGCACTGATAACCATCCCAGGCCACTGTTGTACGTACATGTACACCCCATCCCTCATCTCAGTGCGGTTTGTCTCATTGTTCTTTAACTTCCTCTCTCCCGTCAAGCTTTCCTGCCATGGCTCATATACCCCAGGCCTCTACGAGAGCTATATGAGCATATGGTTTGGGTGCTGGGCTGTGTGAATGGAGGGTGGTTACAGTTTCATGCCACCAGTACGTGATAAATTACAGAGCATCTGCCAATGTCATTACCTGCTTAAACACAAAGGGTGTTCGTGTACTATTCTTGCTTCAATGGACTTGAAAGTGTATTACTTAAGACTAATAAAAGTGATATATTGTAATAATGTGACATTTATAAAGGGACAGTTCACCCCAAAATGTTTTTTCACTATCACTTGAACACTAAATGATATTTGGATAAATTCTTCAAGTTCTGTCATAAAACTCTAGATAGCGCAGGCTGATGGGTTGTTTTCACAAACTGATTATATTTACAGCATTAAACTATTTGGCACAAACTGACTGGTTTATGTTGTATACGCAATATGCACATGTTGCATAGAGTTCCTCTGAAACCCTCCACCTACCCAGCACCACCTGTATAGATCTGCAACGGGTTATAATGTGCTATTTGTGCAGCAGCAGCATGTCTTAACTACTCACAGCACTATATCAGCATATGTTGGCAGTAGCCTTTTCTGTAGCTGCTTTGCAGAAGCAGCAGCAATAATCTACAACAGCAATAACCAACAGCACCAGAAATTCAGCAGCTTAGCAGATCTATTCCACCAAGACAAAATACATTAACACTGTCATATCTGTTACAATGCTAAAATCTTCTGAGTTTAGTCTAACTTTGGTTACCAACATGCTTAAAAATATCTTATTTTGTGTTTTGCAGAAGTCATGCAGGTTTGGAACAACATGATGGTGAGTAAAATTAACATTTTAATTTTGAGGTGAACTATTTGTTTAATGTAGGCTGTGACAACTGTTAAAATGGAATTAAAAGCAAACAAGTCAAACAAATTAATATATAACAAGTACCTCAACATATTTCTGACAAGTTATGAAATCTGAAATGTGCATTTAACTACTAAAAAACAGTCAATATGCTATTTATATGCATGCTAATAAGCTATAGAAGGTTCAAATGTTCACTGATGCTTCAGAAGGAAAAAACTATGCATTAAGAGCCAGGGGTGTAAACTTTTGAATAAGATGAAGATGTGTACATTTTTCTTATTTTTCCTAAAGATTATATATTTTTTATTTAGCATTGCCCTTCAGAAGCTACAGAAGATAATTACATGTTTCCTAGAAGACAAAATAAGTAAAATTTACCCTGATCTTCAAATTCCAAAAGTTTTCACCCCTTGCTCTTAATGCATCGTTTTTCCTTCTAAAGCATCAGTGAGCATTTGAACCTTCTGTAATAGTTGCATATGAGTCTCTCAGTTGTCCTCAGTGTAAAAAGATGGATCTCAAAACCATACAGTCATTTTTGGAAAAGGTTCAAATGGACAAAATGCTGAAAAACCAAAAAATGTGTAGGACCTAAAGGATTTTTCTAAAAGCTAAATTCATGATAAATTCAACGATTAATTTCTCTTAAATATCTCATTCAGATAAGTAAAAAAATAACATGCATTTTGTATGATCCCTCTTATTTTGGTAAAATAATTAACATTTTACAGACTTCAACTGTACATATTGTTAGTACATAATGCCTAAATGTCTGTGTGTTATTCTTATGTTTATGACTTCACTATTATTGTAAAATATGGAAAACAAAATGAGTAGGTGTATCAAAACATTCAACTGCTTGATCATGTGAGATTATAATTTAGGACTATAACTAATGTTGGCTGACCCTATCAAGGTGAAATTAGGCAAAAAGCAAATTCGCCCAACTGTCTTGAATACAGCAAATCCACTCCATTCCATAACTCTACTCTAGCATAAACCGCACGTCAATCGCAGCACTGCATAACTTCACAATTGCCCCATTACCCATAACATGCATAGTTATTCAGATGATGAACAACCATCAAATCAATTGCCTCAGTTTAACCATTGCACAAAAGCTATAATCTCCTCATATAAAACCAGCACAATGATAACATGAATCAAAAACATCAGGCTGCCACGAAAAATAGTGAGAAATGCAATAAATAGAGGGAAAAGTCTGGCTTGTACTGTAGGTACTTATTGGGCTGAAAGATACTTATTGAGCTAACCACCCCCTCGGAAAAGAAGGCTTTCAGTGTGCAGACTGACTAACAGAAGAGACAACGATTTTATGATGCTGATGAGGCCATGATAGTGTCTGTAAATCAATAGCAAAGATGGAAGCTTGTTAGCAGAATAATCAAAGGTATGCGGGACATAGTAATGACTCAAGCTGTAAATGTGAAGAAAAGACTCCAAGAATCGGAAAAACAAAAGTGTAGGGCTAATTATAAAAAAAAGTTAGTTACATTTACATTTACATTTAGCCGACGCTTTTATCCAAAGCGACTTACAATTGGGAATACAACAAGTGATTCATCCTAAGGAGGCAGATCAACATAGGAAGTGTTCAAAAATACCATATATCAGGCGTTGTTAGAAGAGTGCAGGCTAGAAGGAGAAGATCAAGAAAGAGAGGAAAAACAGGCTAGAAGGGAGGATTTTTTTTTTTTTTTTTTTTTTTTTTTATTGAGTCAGATAGTGTCGAAAAAGATGGGTTTTCAGTTCTAGCAATGCAGACAATTAATGCTTCAATATTTTAAAAGGAAGTGCAACTAGTTTGTGTCCTCAGTGACAGAATGAGTTTGACATGACAGGTCTGGAAAGACTTTAGACAGAAGACAATGTGCACTGGTATGATTGCGTTCACATATTCACTCTCAGCTCATTACTGCGGCAGAGTAAAGAAGGCTTTCCCTGATTTAATGACAGATTGTCAGCACTTAATTTAGAATAAAGTGTAATGATACCAATGAACACTTGGCACAAATCCACATACATATTTGGCAAATTTCTGATTGTGCTTAATGAATTCACATCTATCAAGTGAAGTAAGGCAATTCATTTGCCTTTTACAAATATGCATATTAATGCAGTATTCCTGTAGCCAACAATGGTGGCAGAAACTGGCCTGTAAAACCAGGATTTGGAAATGGCTATTTTTTAGCTTTCTATTTTTGAGAAGCAGCACCAAGGGGCTGAGAAAATTCATTGTGAGCATTGATTTGTAACCACTGGCCCACTGACCGTTCATTGGCACGAGTGCTTTGTGCCACAATTGTCCATTTGCTCAATAATTCACATAGCAAACCTGCTTGGCAGAATGATTTTGGACATGAATGGGAGAGATCTTTTCCACTTTGAAATTTTAGAGCATGCAGCCAACCTAATCCAACAGCAGCAAACTGACTCCAATAGCATTCATAGATAATTATGCAATGATTAATACATTTACAAGCAGTAGAGTACTAAATTTTCCCGACATTGGTTTCAACACCAACTTATACTTACACCAAATATGGCATAGCAAAAAAAGACAAACATTTCAGGTTAAAAAAATATATATATATACATTTTTTTTTTTTTTTTAAACGACTGATTGTTTCACCAGATAAGACCCTTATTGCTCAGCTGGGATTGTGTAGAGCCCTTTGAAGCTGCATTAAAACTGTAATTTAGACCTTCAACCTGCTGATCCCCATTGAAGTCCACTATACGAAGAAAAATCATGAAATGTTTTTCTCAAAAACCTTAATTTCGTTTCACTGATGAAAGAAAGACATAAACATCTTGGATGACATGGGGGTGAGTAAATTATCAGGAAATTTTTTGCCAGATTTAAATTACCAAAGTTTTAAAATGTGCATTCATAGATCTAATAATACATTAAATAGGCCATAAAAGTATTAATTTTACTCACTCCAGTCCAGGGTATAAGTGTGTTAAACACAACACTAGAAAGAGAGCTATAAAGAAAAAAACAAGCAACTTATACAGACCTACAGTCTTAAAAAAAAAAAAAAACATGCCATAGAAGAACACTTTTTGTCTAAATGGTTCCATAAAGAACCTTTAACATCTGAAGAACTTTTTCTGTTTCACAAATGGTTCTTTGTACAAAGGAAGGTTTTTCCTATTATAAAAAGGTAAGAAAGAGATGGTTCTTGGATTGAAAGGTTCTTTGTGGAAACAAAAATGGTTCTTCTATGGCATCGCTGTGAAGAACCTTTCAAAGCATCTTTATTTTTAAGAGTGTAATCAAAGTTCAAAGATATTCATATGACTGAACCAGAAAAAAAAGGACTCCAGAAAAAAAGGAGGCATATTTCATGTTGAAGAACGATTTTCACACAAAATGTAAAAACTCGGGTTGGATACAAAACAAATTTTACTATTAAGCTAAAAAGATCAATAGATGTGGAGTTTATTGATGGATTACAGCGAGCGCTGCACCGGGGCCATTAAACTTGAATAAACCACATCAAGTGAAAGTGTTTTCTTGAACCATTTTAAATTATCAAGTGATTTCTTAGCATCAAGGACATTATTAATCAAGCTGACCTCAGCTAAAAAATAAAAAAATTCAATATGCAACAGGGCCTGGTTGCTGGATTTATCTCAGAGATGCTTAATGACTTTTTTTACCCTCAAAGAAAGAAAAGAAAATCACAAGGAATGAGTTATACCTCTGAGCCACTGGAGACGTTAATTAAAAAGGAGGATCAAATTAGGCCAGAATATTCATTTGTTACAAATGAAAGGTCTCAGAAGAAGGGATGTGTTTAAAAAGGTAAAAAAAAACATGTTTTTAAGATTAAATTTGGCTGTGCGGTTAACAGAGGTGAAAGCAAAGCTTCGCAAGGCAAAGACACTCCAAGGAGAAAGGAAGAGAGTTATGAGTCAATTTACTGTTCTCCGTTACTATGGTTAAGAAGGGGACGGGCTCGAGTATCCTATGGCTTTGTTGTTCTGACGCTAGTCAATGTTACACAGAGGATGTTCAGTTCTTGAGGGGATAGAGAGCTTTTCTAAATCCAAAGAGGCCCTTTGGAGACAAAATGAGGCATGTCAACAGAATGGATCCTGGCCAACAGCCTCTCTTATAGCTGGATATTGTACGGGCCAGTCAAAATGTCATCCAGTTAAAGTCAGACGAACAAAAGTGAATTAGCGAAGACATCGATTTTTACCCATTTGATTGACAACAAAGAAAATTGGCAAATACTTGCCTATTGTATCAAAGTAATTTTCAAAGCTGGCAAGAATAGAAAATTCACCTTATTTTCTAAATGCCTGTTATAGATCTTATTGTGAATGATTAATGTTTCACTATGTTCCATTTTTTATTGACCTTGTAATGTTTAATCCAAATATTGCAAATAAGCATACCTTCTGGTGACGCAAGCAGGACTCAAATGCACAATATGAAAGAAAAACTCTACTGCTATTGCGAATTTAACTTCAAACAACAAAGTTACACATTAACCAGCAGCCACAGTTAAACTAAACTCTAAGCTTTCCCTCCAAAAGGGGTTTGATGGAGGGGAACCGAAAGGGAGAATCAATAATGGTCATTAGAACACACTTCGTGACCTTTCTGCTTCAACTGAGATAGCTAAAGGAGAACAGACAAACATCTATTCAGTGACAACTTCAGAGTTACTGGCCCCGTCTCAAATGTTGCCCTTAGCCCTTTATCTAACCCTGTAGAGTAGAAATCTGCTGTGAAACCAGAAACGCTACACTTTTGAAAAAAAAAAAAATTTTTTTTTGGCTTTAACAGTTTCATTGAGAACCATTAACGTTTCCATTATGGTAGAAGGTAGGGCTGGGCGATTTGGCCTAAAATCAAAATCTCGATTAATTGAACATTTTAACCAGATTACGATTAATGAACGATTATTTTATTCATTAATAAAATTATATTTAATAATATTTAAATATTTTTTTTCCCCTCATAGTTCACTGACAAGTTTTGTACAGTAAATATGCGCACATATTACAAGTGAGAGATTTTTGAATGAAGGGTGCACACACTATCTACTATCTATGATTATTTATTGAACATCAGTGTTGAACAACTGAAATTAAAGCACACATTGCTTAAAATGAAAAGTCACATTTTTCTTAAATTAGTGAAAATAAATAACTTGCACTTTTGGAAACAAAATAAATTATTTATAAAATAATAATAAATATTAAAAGTAGAAAATAAGCAGTATCTCTTCTATAAATAAAATTACTCTTGTATATCCTGTAAATACTTTTTACTGTATAAATACTGTTTAAGCTCTCCATCGACATGTCGGAGGAATAACACAACGTAACGGAGCGGGGTCACGTGACTCCACACGCAGTAGTGTTTTTAAAGGTAAAGTAATTGAAATAATTGACCTGGAAAAATTTGATCGATTATAGGTTCTGGATGTCGATTTCGATTACTTTTCGATTAATCGCCCAGCCCTAGTAGAAGGTTCTTCAGATTATTAAAATGTAGGTATGTAACTATATCAAAATCTCACGATATGATAATATCACAATATGAAGTCCATAATACAATATTTATTGTGATATTTTTTTTTTTAAATAGACAATTGAAGAATTGGAAAACGCAAAATTATTCTATCTGATGCACTTTGAGAGTTCAAAATTAGGAGCTCTGAAACCTTGTTCTTAACTAAGAAAACTTAAGTCAGACAAAAGTCAGCGAATTGAAATTATACCTGAACTTTAAAGGGGACTCAACTCTCTTTTTATTTGTGATATAGTGTCTCAGTCTAAGTTACATTCACACTGATGTTTTAGGAAGCCAAACAAATTAGAATTTAATAATATGAATTATAACAACAACAATGCCAGTAATAGCCATAATTGCACTGCAAAATAAATGAAAATCAAATTTCACATGCATATTATTTTTGCTTTACAGTACAGTAGGAAAAGTGCAATACTTCTTTCCTAATTTCTACACTTGAAAGAGAGATTTTGAATTTGGACTGCAGAAATGTTACCTATTTAAACCACTAGCTGTCAGCAATTTATACTGCACTTTTAAGCTTTCATTTTGATGGAAAACTCCAGCTTCAGTAAAAACAGGCTTGAAAACAAGTGTGAAAACTTGTACAAATCTAGTGAAATGCTGTAATCATATGCCACGAAAATAAAGCATAACTGGTGGCCGTTGCATTCCCAAACTCGTGCTAAACTCACAACACATGCAATAAACGAGTTCACTGAATTCATTCACTATGAACGGAGACATTCTGAGGTGCGGAAAAAAACAGATCACGAACTGATCACCTTAATTATATGCTCAACTTGATGAAGGGATTAAGCCATATTGCGCTTTCGGTTTTAGTTCTTTTGACAAATACTGTGCCAAAGCATAATGGCCCAAAGCACAACTTTAAAGATCTTTTATGTTAGAATAAGAAGTTCAAATATATTTTAAAGACTACACTTTCTGCCCGGAAGACCTATCGTTTCATATCATCATGACTACAAGATTACATGACAGTTTTGCTACTGCGCTATCACGATATCGATAATATCATTGCATTCCTATTAAAATGTTTTGCGCGCGCACACACACACACACAAAAGTGGTTCTTGTAAGAACTATTCAATGAAAGGTTTTTTTTTGGCAAAGCCAGAATGTTTTTTCCATTCCATGTAACCAAGTAAGGCTTGTATGGCTTAATATAACGTTAATGATGTCTCTTATTAAAAATGTAGTCGAAAACCCATGAAAGATTCATGTTATTTAATAAAATTTTATTTTGTACTACAGGGGCGCCATTATTTCAATAATGAGAGCTACTGGCGCTACCTGTTGCTATTTTTATCGCAACACAACTTGGAATAAGCAACTGAAAAAGTAAAATACTGATACGATGCCACATCACATGGCTTTTGGTTGAATAAAACTTCCTAAAGACCTGTGTCTTTGTTCTTTCCACTTTAGCTCTGATGCAATTGAGGCTTTTAGTAGACCACAGCTACTGAAAAAGCTTATAAACGGCAGAGACAAGAAATGCTAGATGCCATCCTAGCAGGATGTACTTACGTCTGTCATGATGCCGCAGCCACTAAAGGATTTCACTCGATATCCAATAGCGTTTAGATTCCTTGTGAGGAAAAATTGATGGTACGGCATTTGGTTTTAAGCCGACACCTATATCCATTGCCAAGTAGCTGTGGTCATCATACCAGTGTTTTATTTTTTTAAGAGTTGTGTTGCAATAAAAATAGCAACAGGTCGGCCAGTAGCTCACAGAGTGCAACCACTTCATGTCATCGAAATAATGGCGCCCCCCATAGTCCAAAATATGCATAAAACGATGTGAATTTTATGAGTTTTCTACTATATATTTCAGAAGAGAAGAGAATATGGTTTTGGTAAGAGTGCACAGCCAGGGGACTGAGTCTACTTGTGGACTTCACATTCGAATGCAGGGAATGTCTTGAAAATTATGCCGCCATATGAACATAAGGCAATTCATATTGCAGACAGGGTTCAGCTGGGACTCATATCCACCAGATATAACAGCAGTGAATCACAGCAAGGCTAGATCACCTAATTTTAGCTTGAATCAATACTGAAAAGCCTTGAAAATAAAAAAGCTATTCATAACTATAAATTAAAAGTCAACGTTTCTACTTGCACAATGTGGGAGGAAAAAATCTCAGTTCAAAAGAAGTCATTCATAGCATCACTTATTCAGTTAGTTAATTAAGGTGCCGTTTTAAAGTGCAGGTCATCAATTTTTTTTGCAAAGAGTGAGACTTGACCATCTTAAAGCTAACAATATATAATGCAATAAATTTGAGGCACAGCAATGAGAGCAAAGTGCGCCGGGCGACGCAAACGAGCCTGAAAGCTTTTACAGGAGGACTGCAGGATCGTAAATTTTCCTCTTTCCAAATCTGACAGCAACATCTTCTCAATGCTAATCACCTCCACAAAGATAATGTCACGATCAGGTTCTTGTCTGTTAGGTATCTCGTAAATCAATAAAGCTAGAGTAAACATTCAAGTAGGCCTATAATGTAGTCCTCATGAAGGCACTTGTCACACACTGGTGTAAAACAAACCGCTATTGCTGCTTAAGTGAATCTTTGACACTACAAAGGCTTTAAAAGTCAAGAAAGGCTTGGGGCTCAAGTGGATTTGAAGCCATTTATTGTGATGCACAAGAATCAAACGACAGCAAATCTACAAGGATCAAGTGGAAATAAAGTGAAGCTAAGAAACTGGCAGCCTGAACAGCTCTACGCACATGTTTACACTTATATCTCCATTATTAGATGGTTAAAATAAACATTCTTTGCACCAAATCAAACATGACAACAGGCTATAAACATTTTAGTCTCCAGCTTAATATACTCAGTAAATGGAATCTGGGTGTGGTGAAAATTGCCAGTGATTGTAGCCTTCAAGCTTTTAATTCCCCAATGGACTCTAAATCACCCCTTCCTGCACAAATAGACTGTCTGTGTGTGTGTGTTTTAATGCAACTATTGACCAAAACGTCTGAGGCACCTGATCTCACCTCAGTATTCCCATTTCTATTATCCGGTTTAAGTTAAACCTAAAATATTCGCAAATCACTAGATCTCTTCATCCCACGTTCTTTTATCGTGGTGATGCCAATTAAGATCAAAGGCAGATTAAACAGAAACGATTTCTGACAGCCATTGAAAGGTTCTCCTTTCATTTACAGATACCACCTCATATGATCCGACAAAGTGAAATACCAGAGAACAGAAAGCACCCAAACCAGAGATATATTTAAAACTATACTGAAAAATGTAGCTATTTATGCTTTTACACTGACATTACCAGTCAAAAGTTGCAAACTGCAATATAACATTCTAGAGATGTTACATACTCTTTGGACTGACGGAAATGTCTATGTTGAAACATATTATCATATGCCTTTTGCAAAAGAAGTACATAATAACAACAAACAGTGAGCAAAAAAAACAAACAGTAACAATACTGAGAAGCTGCTTGCCAAACTGCTTGCCAAATTCATTACAGTCAATGGGACTTGAAAACAAACAAGTAGGACCTCTTTTGTCAACATTATCGCATAAAACTGTCCCTCAAAATGCAACTGTTCAAAATTCCACATATTCTAAATAGCAAAATATGTATGCATGCAAGTAATATTTAAAGGAACAGTTCACCCAAAAACCCCACTCAAAACCCATAAGACCTTCGTTCAACGTTGGAACACATATTAAACTATTTATTATGAAATCCAGGAGCATTCTGACTCTGCATAGACAGCAACTGACACCTTCAAGGCCCAGAAAGGTAGTAAGGACATTGTTAAAATATTTTATCAATGGTTCAACCGTAATTTTTTTAAGAAGAAATTGTTGAATAAAGTTGCTATTTTTGTGTTCTTCATGCACAAAAAGTATTCTCATTGCTTTATAAAATCCATGATTTGGAACGACATGAAGGCGAGTAAATTTTAATTTTTGGGTGAACTATCCCTTCAAGGAATTATTACTCACAATGTGCTGTGCAAAAACAAAATGCAAAAAGTTCTAACAAAATCTGTTCTGTGTAAGATAGGTTTGGTTACATTTCTAGAAAAGAGTGTAAAAACTGATATAAAAATTAATCATAAAACCATTTTGCATTTTCAGTGTAGTCATACTATATAGTCAAACCAAAAATAGTGGGTGCAGGACACTATAGTTAATTTATGTAAGTGAGGATAGCAAAATAAAGTAAACTGTGACATATTATACCTAAAAATCTTTCAAACAGTGGACTACGAGTACAATTGATACAAATTTTGGACCAAAATTATTCAGACACTTTGACCTGACCATTTTTTGCTCGTGTTTTTTCTTTAATTGCGAATGCGACCTTTTTACACCACAGACTAAACAAAAATAAGCATTGCTTGGTAATTGTTTAACACAGTATTGATAGTTGTGTAAATATTGTCATACTAACAGTTGTCTGAAGTTTGGAATGATGAATTTGTTCTGAGACACTCTTGAGTTCTTGTCATATTTTATTACCATTTTCTAAACTATATTGAATAAACTGTGATAATGTGAGAAATGTTGAAGGTGTCTGAATAAATTTTGGTTTGACTGTATGCATGTTGTATTAACAGGGAATTCTACTGCAAGCTCAAACAAGTTAGCTTCAAACAATGCCATCACTGCTTGAACCCAAAATGTCTTAACTGCTACAGCATGATTGGTTTTGTGTAACTTTTGTGTTACAGCTTTACCACGCAATAATTCCCTGTTTTAAAGCCACGTGTGGTTGCCCGTTAGACAGCAGACCATAGCAGGGGGTCCAGCACACTGAAGAGGTTAATAGGATCATTTGCACCTGGTGTCTGCTGCCATGCTGGAATCCAGGATGTAGGGAGGGGGAGCTTTTCAATTGTTACATTCAAACCACCTCTTACATCACACTTCCCTGAAACACGTTTTACTGTAACAGCAATAGACAGGCCATACAATGCAAAACCTACCAGGAAAAGGAAGTAGATATCTACAGGTAAAAACAACTCTCCCTGTTAGCCATAAAGTAGTGAATGTTTGAGAACCTGCCAGAAATACAGCTACTGACAATAACAGGCTGGTTTTGAAGATCACAAGACTCATAAAACCATGGCAGGGAATAAAAAAAAGTTATCAATTACCTAGTATTTTCATTTATTTTTGTGGAAGAAAAATAAAACACATTTTGAAAATCATATCACTGAGGACATTACACTCTAAAAATGCTAGGTTATTTTTTTTTAACCCAAATGCTGGGTTCAGCCTGCAGAGTCATTTAATTGGGTTGTTTTTAATATTTTTTACCCAGATGCTGGGTACTTCTCTGCACTCTAAAAATGCTGCTTTTAATTACCCCAATGCAGGGTTCAGCTTGTTGGGTCATTTAATTGGGTTGTTTTAATATTTTTCTGTAACTAAGCTGCTGGGTCATTTTCAATGGGTTATTAAATATTAATATGGGTTGTTTTTTTCTACCCAACCGCTGGGTTGAGCCTGTCTCCGATGAAACAACCCAGCTGCTGAGTTACAGTCAGAGTGCCGATTTTTTTCTTCCTCTACAGGAGACAGTGGTTCACAGCACTGCCAATTTGGTGCATTGCACACTTTACTGTGCTTTAAATAATATTACTTAATGCAACGCAACCTACAAGGACGAAATGTCAGTCAGCTGCTTGCATGATGGAAATGCCCTTTGCCTTGCATAAAATTAACAGATTTTATTTGTTATTAAATTCTGAATTTAATTTAATTTGATGTTAAAATATGTTCTCTAATCTCAGTAATGTTTGTTAATGGGCAGGTTATGGAGTCAGTCATGGCATCTTTCAGCTAT
The DNA here is from genome assembly GCF_049309525.1 of Garra rufa. Taxonomy (NCBI): domain Eukaryota; kingdom Metazoa; phylum Chordata; class Actinopteri; order Cypriniformes; family Cyprinidae; genus Garra; species Garra rufa. The sequence goes on from NC_133372.1 coordinate 29,736,293, forward strand.
GAGTGAAGCACGAGGTTCATAGTTCTCCCGTTGAACAGCAGCCCATCACCGGCTCAGTTTTTGGCGACACACCGGCCTGAGTATTAGCACTATTTTGGTAAAAAGTGATTACAGAGAATGGTTGAATACACTTAAATTTAAATACTACTTTTAAATGTTCCATTTATTATTTCTAAAATGTATGTTAAACGAGTTCAATGGTATGTAATATTGTAAATTAAGCTGTATTCATCTAAACAAATTCAAATTGTCTTATATTTTTTTATCCATGGGCATTCTTGCTTAATAATAAATGTTCATCTTTTGATTATTGCTGTTGCCTCTATAATTCTGTGTGATTTTTAATTTCCAGTCCACTTTATGCCAGCAATATAATCATTTTTAAACAATAGTTGACTTGAATTAAACAACCCAGCATGTTGGGTAAAAACATTTAACCCAAGCAGCTTAGTCAAAATAACCCAGCATGAGTTTTGACCAATACTTACTCAACGCTGGGTTGCCAAATAACTTTTTTTTGAATGTAGTGTCATTAAGTGAAAAAGGGGAAAAAAATTTAAAATTAAAAAATGTGCCTGCTAAAGTGAACTTTTACAGATATTCCCTACACAGTTTAGGAAGCAGTAAACACTACATTAAAAGGAGCTGTTTTATTCAGTATGCAGCTTTCTAAATGTACATATGAGGACTTTAAATGAACTATACCACCTACCAACAGGAAAATGCGTTTAAACACAAAAAATAACAGCAAAACATGTAGGATATCTGTATCAAGGGGGTCTAGCCACACAGGAAGCCAGTGTATTCTAATCGCGTATGATTGGTGGGCGCCAAAACTGGCCCTTTAAGTGCTTTACACAGAAGACCCCCACTTCAAAGGGCTCTTCTCTGTTTACACATGAAAATCCACTAACACCGTGGTTGCCAAAGGCGACGTAACTTACAGGACCGGTGTATGTGAATCAAAGCAACTATATCCCACCCTTTCATTTTGTAAGCAATTTGCTCATTGATCTGTCCTGCTTTTGTATTTTGATTGTTGCTCGAAGGCATGAAGACCACCCGTGCGGAATCGAGGCTGAGTCACGTCCTAGCGCTATATTGGAATACCAATGAATACAGCGCTAAATACTGACATTTGTAAACTTTGTAAGCTAACTCGACTTTGGGAAGCAGTAAAAGTAAACTGGTTCCATAAAAACTCACCCTTATCCGCCTCATGGCCGCAACAATCTCCACACGGCTGTTGGGTCGAGCCACATCCAGACTACCGATATACTGGAAATCAAAGCCAACGAGATGAAATGTATTATCGACAAATTGGGCTTAGTGAAACTAAAGAATTGACGCGCTCAATTAAATTGACAATACGATATGTAAACAAGTGGCAAAAACAGTGGCAAAACAACTTTAAATGTTTCCTGGGACTAAAAACAAGATTCGCAGCAGGATGTAAACAAATGTCAAAATAAACTCACCTTTGCTTCGAAATTAATCCCATGCTGGAATGCCTCCTCGTTATGTAAAGGAATCCGCAAATCATGTCCATCATCGACTAAATTGTACTTTGTTTTGGCAGGCATGGTGTCTGTTTTACGTCCTTCTCCTTAGTTAAAAACACAAACAGCTCGAGGGGAGTCAGAACTCAAGTCTAACTCTTGCAATCCATGCCTTTTTTTTAGCCAGAGGTCACTCTTATTTCTCATGCGTGCTCGTTTTTGACAGAGCAACTTTTGTGGAAATCACTCCGGGTTTCAAATCCGACGTCGCCGTAGTGGCTTCCCAAGGTGTGCGTTTGAGCAAATATGAATGGTCTGCTCACTCGTTCCCATTCAAGCGGGCAGCCCTAAGCTTTAGCTGGTGAAGTAGTGCCAAAATCCTGCTTCCTGGGCTTGTCCGTTTCCAACAACTTCACGCCAGCGCCATAACCGAGCCCACACATCCTTTTCGAAAGGATTGTTGCGAGGGCAGAGCGCCATTGGTTGAAAGGGGGAATTCCACCTGCTTTCATTGGAACACGGCTTCATCACAGGTTTGGAGGAGGAGAAAAACACCTCGCACAACATTCAACACCCAACAATGGTTCAAGGAGAGCGGAGAATGTCACCTAGTGGCAGATTTTGGTACACAGTTGAGGCAAGTTGGCAACTTATTTCATTTTTACCTCATGTTGGTTTCATAAGAAAATGTATCAATATCAGAACGATACTATACAATCTCAGAAAAAGGTACCAAAGCTGTTTTGTTTGCAAAAGTTGTACCTTATTTAAGTTTGCATAGGTATCTTAAAGGTACACTACTAGTTGAAAGTTTTTGAACAGTAAGATTTTTTATGTTTTTTTTTAAAGAAGCCTCTTCCGCTTACCAAGCCTGCATTTATTTGATCCAAAATACAGCAAAAGCAGTAATATTGTGAAATATTTCTACTACTTAAAATAACTGCTTTCTATTTGAATATATTTTAATTACATTGTAATTTATTTCTGTGATCAAAGCTGAATTTTTAGCATCAGTCTTCAGTGTCACATGATCCTTCAGAAATCATTCTATTATGCTGATTTCTGTTCAAGAATATATATATATATTTTTTATTATTCTAATCAATATGTAAAACAGTTGTGTATATTTTTCAGGATTCTTTGATGAATAGAGAGATCCAAAAATCAGCATATATCTGAAATAAAAAACTTTTGTAACATCATAAACTATACCATCAACAAGCTTGAGGTCAGTATAATTTTTTGGGAAATTATAGGAATTAATACATTTAGCAAGTATGCTTTAAATTGATCAAGTGATGATAAAGACATTTATAATGTTACAAAAGATTTCTATTTCGAATAAATGCTGTTCTTCTGGACTTTCTATTCATTAAAGAAACTTAAAAAATTCTACTCAGCTGTTTAACAACAATAATAACAAATGTTTTGAGTAGCCAATCATAGTAATGATGCTAAAAATTTGGCTCTGAAATGAATAAATTACATATTAAAATATACTTATAGTTTTTTTAAATTGTAAAATAGTTTTGCTGTACTTTGGATCAATATAAATGCAGGCTTGGTGAGCAAAAGAGACGTCTTCCAGAAACATTACAAAATCCTACTGTTCAAAAACTTTTGACTGGTAACTTAAATCAAAACAAACCTTCCCCCGCTCCCCCCAAAGGATCATTGAAAAACAGTGTCAGTGAGGAACGTGAGAATGAGATGTGTGATGTACAGAAAGCCAAGTAAAAATCAAGGTAAATTTTACTTTTTATTGGCAAAGTTTCTCTATTATGCAAAAAGTGTGTGCAATTAGCTTTATTAAGACAAAGTAGCTGGTAACTCCAAAAATATCTCTAACGTAATTTCTAGTAAGCTACATTTTCACCACAGCATGCTGTTAACACAATACATACATTTGAAAATGATGCCAGATTTCAGAGTCCATTTTGGATCAAAGGGAATAGCATAAGTACGCTAGTTGACATAAGACATAAAACACCTGCATCAGCATGAAAAAGTTTTTTATTCTTTTTTAATGGATTTGGCATATACCTTCCAGCCTTAGAAAAATGACATTGTCAACTACGGTACACAGCTACAGTACAGAAGCAGCAGAGTTTGTATGGAATTCTCTTTCCTCAATACAGTACCTTGCAAAAGTATTCATACCCCTTCATTTTTTTCACATTTTGTTTTGTTGCAGCATTATGTTAAACTGCTTTAAATCCCCACATCAATGTACACTCCATACACCATAATAATGACAAAGCAAAAACCAGATTTGCAAATGTATTAAAAATAAAACACTGAAATAAGTATTCATACCCTTAACTCTAAGTACATAGTTGAAGCACCTTTACAGCCTCAAGTCTTTTTGGGTTTGATGTGACAAGCTTTGCACATCTGCATTTGGCAATTATCTTTGCCTCATCTTTTCACCTCTCAAGCTCTGTCAGCTTGGATGGGGGCTGGCAGACATTTTCTAGAGTCCTAGTTGTTCCAATCGTCTTCCATTATGGATAATGGAGGCTACATGCTTCTGTGAACCTTCAATGCAGCAGATTTTTTTCTGAACTCTTCCCTAGATCATTGCCTTAACGCAAGTCTGTCACTGAGCTCTACAGACAGTTATCTTGACCTCAGGACTTGGTTTTTGCTCTGATATGCATTTTCAGCTGTTAGACCTTTTCTGAGAGGTGTGTGTGCCTTTCTAAATCATACTCATTCAAATGAATTTGCCACAGTTTAACTCCACTCGAAGTGTAGTAACATCTAGAAGCAATATGAATGCTCCTGAGCTAAATTTCGAGTGTCCCAGAAAAGGGTATGAATACTTATGCAACGGGATCTTCTCAGTTTTTTATTTCTAATAAATCGGCAAAGTTGTTACAAACCTGTTTTGTGCTTTGTCATTATGGCGTATGAGATGTAGATTGATGTGGGAAAAAAAGTAATTTAAAGCAGTTTAACATAATGCTGCAACAAAACAAAATGTGAAAAAAATGAAGGGGTATGAATACATTTGCAAGGCACTGTATCCCACTTTTTATATTACTTTAGTGGTTAATAGGCCATTTGCAGCATTACAGATACATTTTAAACATGAAAAAATAGTCATTCCCCTATTCATCTCACATTTTGTGCTTCTCTCTTTTTCTGTATTATGTACAGTGTAAAATAACCTGTCACATGTCTCTTTCCCTACAGCCAGTAACCATGATATTCAATCTTGATGTACCTATTAAAATTTTAAAACTGTAATAAACTTCCCTTCACTCCTACTTCTCCCTTCGCACTGACTCATTTGACCGTGTTGTGCTCTTCCACTACTAAACTATATGCATTTTTTTAGCTAAAAGTGATGAACACTCTGGTTGTCTTTATACTGTATATCCTAAGGTTCTAATTGGTATTTAGGATGAACAATGCATAGTTGTTTAAAAGATGAAACAACTGTGATGTTAACTGAAAGTGTGTTAGTGAGTGAGTGGCTAGAAACCTGATCAACCTATAGTTACTCTAGACATCACTGTTCCTCTTTGACAAGACAGGAGTGCATTTCCTAAAAGCAACTATATAGTCGCAAATTCCATCAATACCAATAGACTTTAGCGGAACTTGTGACCATTTTGGCTAAAGTGCTTTTGGGAAATGAAGCCCAGATTGATAGAGAAGGTATTACCGGCAGCACCTGTGTTGGTGTGGTTAGTGTGTAGGCCACACAGGCAATTCTTGCACTTTTATTTCTTACCACAAGGGTGTGACAGCATGTTAGATGGAAATTGTATACTATAGATAGGCTATACTGTAGATATACCTGTAACACACGGACATCTTTGACATAAACACAACATTTTCACTTTTTCCATGTATACATCCTTATGGTTTTTTGCAGGAAAAACTAAAAGGAGTTTTGTGGTAGAGATTTATTTATATATTTATTAGGGCTGTCAGTTTAACGTGTTAACTTAATTCATTAGTAATGAAAAATAATGTGATTAAAATATTTTAAAGCAGTTAACGCACTGGCCCTGACTCCCCGAACCTGTACGTCATCTTATATTTTATACAGTTGACTGATGACAAATATGTGTCACGATCTAGGCAGGAACAGACAAACAACGACGTAGTAAAAAGACGTACATTTAATAAATCAACAGGGAAACAGGCAGACACAGGAACACCAGGAGAATACATCAAAGACCGACAGCATTGAGGGGAAAACACACACTAAATAGACAGACTGATTACACATCCAGGTGGAGACAATGAGGGAGAAACCAAAAACACTATGAACTGCGGGGGAGAATGGGAGAAACCAACAAGAAAGTCCGGGGGTGTGACAATATGATGCAGGGTAAGAACTCCATAAATGCAGTTATGCTCATAAAATTCAAGATTTTGGGGTAAAAATGTTCCAGTATGAGTTTTTTGCCTCATTTTCATATCATATGATAAGGGATATCACATGAGCAACAATAGTAATCACACCAGGAATATCACTTTTAAATGAGATTTTAAACAACAATTTAGTAAAAAAAGAAGAAGTCAATATCATTTTTTATTTTAAGTGTCTATTTGTTTTGCTCAATTTTGCAGAGAAAATATTACCTTTAAAGACACCTTAGAACTAATATACGTCTGTGAGCAACACATCATTGTTTAGTTTCTGAATGAATCAGCATTTTGAATGAATTCAGTTATTCAATAGCCTAATCATTAGGGCTGGGTATTGTGACCAATTTGGCAATTCGATTCGATTCTTATTTTATGGTTTCGATTCGATTCGATTTCGATTTCGATTCGATTCGATATCAATTAGCTATCAATATTTCATTTAAAATGTTAGTTTTGCAGACATGGGATCCATATTTTGATATAAATGCTGGTAACTGAAACTCTCCTACTTAAGTTTATTACTGAAATACACATCTACATTAATAATAGGGTGCACACAGTTGTTTATTTTAAACAACTTTTATTTAAATGAACACTGTAACAAGAAGTCATAAATGTGCATCCATTGTACACCATGTAAACAAACTGCAAAATGCACATTACTGTAAAAAAAAAAAAAAAGACTAAATGTGCAACAGTGAAATCTATTAAGAACTTCAAACATGTTTAAGAAATAAAACATTTTTCTAAATTCAAAACGTTCAAAACAGGCCCATTATAAAGCCCTTGTCTGTGCATACAAAACATTCTAACTGTCCATAAAACTAACAGTTCTTAACTACAGCCGAATCATTTTTGATCACCAGATTTTTCTGCAAAAAAAGCAGCTGATCAACATGTTCTGATCTGATCTAAGGCAGCTCCTTTGCGCTGTGATTAGATCACCAGCGGTTGAGAAACTCTCTCAGCAGGAACACTAGTGACACCTTCAGGACGAGAGGTGAATATTCATATCCTCTTACGTGAAGCACGTGCATTAAGAATCGATTCGGGGATTTCCCGAATCGATATCGTTGCGTCAAACTGAAGATCGATTAAAATCGGAGAATCGATATTTTTTACCCAGCCCTACTAATCATGAACTAAGCTGAATCAGCAGTTTGAACCACAAATCGAATAATGGAAATCATTTACCGCCACCTGCTGACAGTTTTAGTTTCTTGTTTAGATTATGGATTCATAAAAAAAAAAAAAAACAACAACTTGACAACAGACTGGTAACTAAGCTGTTTTGGACTTTCATTGTATGAAGATTATCAGATTATCTTCTTCTATGTTCAATAGTTTATGTTTGAACTATGTGTGTAATACATTTTTTGTTGAATAAAATAAAATATTTCTATTACTATTTGTAATGTCTACTTGATACTTTCTCATTTAACACAATAATGGCTTTAAATAATCGTTTGTGGGTAATCTTACAGCCAAACTTAATTTGCAATTAATTCGATTAATTTATCGACACATCGTGTAATTAATTAGATTAAAAATGTTAATCGACTGACAGCCCTAATATTTATTTATCATATATGTATTATTATAATATGTCTCATACATGAGAGCAAATAGATTTTTAAATTTGTTAGAAATGAAAGAGTACAATGCAAAATTACTACTGGTAGCAAAAGTTGCCCTTCACATGGAAACAATATATTATGTGCCCCATTGGTCCTGTCAGCTCTGACCACTGAACAACTGCAAACAGATGGGCAGACATGGCAAAAGAAACTGTAAATAATGTTAATGTTCCAACTCAGGTCCAAAATCCATCAATTTTATGAAGCCCAATCCAGTAACCTTGAAGAGCCTGGAAAGGTTGCTGTTGAAAGGCCTCTTTATTCTGAATGGCCGACACTGTAGTTCTGCTTTTATCGGTCATTAGTTTTAATGGACTACTTTCACAGATTGTTAATGACAAAATAGAATGCATACAGTAATTGGTTCTTAATTTGTATGTGTTTAAATCAGAACAACGAAGGCCTGAAAAGCTATTTAAATTGGATTGATACAATATAGAACAACACTTAACAAAATGATTACATCAGAACGATACATCAGTGGACTTATTCATTTTTTATTGATGCACTGGGTGGTCTTTCACTAATATAATTTTATTGTGTTTTTTTAATAATGCTAATTCTGTAAATGATATAGTTGCTTAACTCTAGTTTGCAACTTGCTTTCCTGAAACATCAGCCAAAATAAACACTGCAGTTCCAGTTTCTGGATACACCCCTCTCCAACACTGAGGAAGGAAACCTCTGAGGAAAATTTCGTAGTGCTTCAAGCCAAGTACTTATTTTTCTATTTAGATAAAATGCACTTTCAGCCAGGAATATGTCCCGCATTTATTATCACTGCTAAATGCATATTATTCACATTAACATAATCCACTGCATGCTTTTAATGCTGCAGTTTTTGTCATATTCAGCAAACATAAATAAATAAAAACTAACCTTTCAACCATCTCAAACTCTTGAACATGACTATAGAGTATAGAGAGGAGGAGTCTTTCTATTTTTTAAATGTTTGATTGCTTAGGGCAGAGGAACAAGTTGGAAAAATTGTTGGTGTTATAAAATAACCACTGGGGAGATGTGTAGGCAGAAACTACTGACTGCCGGTACAGTATTATCTTCAATGTTTATTTAATAAAAGAGACTGGTAATTTAGGTTGTGAGGAACCCTAGGAAGCCACTATCTGACATCATGTTTTTTATCACCTAGCTCATGGAAATACAAATATTCATTTTCTGAGGTTGTACATTAAAGTTATTAAGTAGCTTGGAAATACTCCCACTCTTTCACCCTCTATTGGTGATTTTGAGGATGGACAATTCACTAATGGGCTGAATTTATGTGGGTTGGTCTAATTAGAGAGCACAGGTGTTGCAGGTTACCACAGGGGTTTAAAAAATCCTCAGTCGGCAAGATTTTTTGTATGTGTGTTGAAGGAAAGAGTGTGGCTATTGTATTGAGAGAGTGGGATGGTGTAGGGGGAGAAAAATGCAAAAAGAGAGACCGAAGGAATATATTTTGCTCTATTTGAGCTGCAGTCTGTGTTGGAGGCTAGAAAGGTTAGAAAGATGTGAGGCACCTTTCTAAGTGTCACTTTTTTCAATTATTACTTAAAGAGAATGAATGGTAGAGATTGAGTCTAGACTTTTAGTACCTGAACTCCTTGAACCTGTTTTAGAGTTAAAAGATAGCGTGTGCATTCATCTAGGGGAGCTTGAGGCAGTTGCCGCAGAGGGGGCGATTCAGCTGCTATATGAAACCTGAGGTAAAAATCTAATTTGCCTTTGAGGCTGAAAGGTTTATGTAATGATATGTAGTGTTTGTAAAAGATTTAAAGACTGGATATATGGTATATACAGTTGAGGTTGAAAGTTAACATACACTTTGCGGAATCAGAAAAATCTTAATTGTTCAAGATAAGAGGGATCATACAAAATCCCTTGTTTGTCCTGAACAGTTAAACTGTCTGCTGTTCTTCATAAAAATCTTTCAGGTCCCACAAATTCTTTGGTTTTCCAGCATTTTTGTGTATTTGAACCCTTCCCAACAATGACCGTATGATTTTGAGATTCATCTTTTCACACTGAGGACAACTAAGGGACTAGTATGCAGCTACTGCAGAAGCTTCAAATGCTCACGGATGCTTCAAAAGGAAAAACAACGCGGGGTGAAAACTATTTTTTTTCTCATTTTGCCTAAATATCAAGTTTTCACTTAATGCATGGTTTTGCCTTCTGGAGCATCAGTGAACATTTAAACCTTCTGTAATTGTTGCATATGTGTCCTTCAGTTGTCCTCAGTGTGAAAAGAGGGATCTCAAATTCATACAGTCATTGTTGGGAAGGGTTCAAATGCGCACAAATGCTGAAAAACCAAAGAATTTGTGGCACCTTAAGGATTTTCCTGGAGAACAGCAGGCAGTTTAAGTGTTCAAGAAAAAAAAAAAAAAACTATCACTAAGCAAAAACGACAACAACAAAAAAAAAACACGTGAATCATTTGGGTAACAACACTGTATTAAGAATTAAGGTGATGCAAACTTTTGAACTGGGTAATTTTGATTAATTCAACTACCTTTTTTTTGTTCTTGTGGACTGTATGTAAACATCTTTTATGTGAAATATTAGCATTTTGCAGATTCTGAAAGGGGGATTGCGAACCTTTGACCTCAACTGTATAATCACAAACCAACTGTGTCACTTGATAATAGCCTATCAGTGAAAATCTTTGGCCAAGTCATGGCTGTCCAGGGGGTCAGCAGTAAGATAAGCTGGCTCTTGCCTGGATGTATTTTTTTTTTTTTTTTTTTTTGCCTGGATGTTTAAGTCTATATAAATCTAAACCCCTTTATCAACAGATGAGCTTCTTAACATGAATTAATCCACCTTATTATTATTAAGATAATGCATTCAAAAAATACAGTAAGACACACCAATTTGCAATATCAAGAAGCAAAGCAAGCTCTTTTTTTTGTACAACTAAAAATAGCTGGACTTTTTACATTTTAAATTTACAAAGGGCCGTGCCCACTCTTAGGAGAAAAATAAGGTGGATAAAAGCTACGTCCCAATTCAAAGGTTGCCTCAAAAATATGGGGCACAGGAGTAGCAGAAACAGGATGTGAAGATTCCACAAATAACGACTGTAAACGCACTCTTGTACAAACAACAATGCAGTTTGTTTGTTTGCTTGTTCATGCCTGTAGGCTATTCAGAATGTTGTTTTTACAAGGATAAAATAGCATTTTATTTAGGCCATTGATATATTATGTACTGGCTCTGATGACACTAAAACAGTATTCAGCATTCATTCTGCATATGAAAATGAATCTAAAAAATGATACTGTGATTGAAATCAATTACAATTGCAAAACCTTTAAAATGAACTATAGCACTTCTAGAGTTGTGCCAATAAAATAAATCCACAGAGGGGCACTGCAGTGCAAGATATAAGCAACCAGGGCTCAAAAGTGGGACAATGGTAATAGTCTATTGTTTAAACATTCAGTTTCAATCACACTTTTAAACCAGTTTTACTGTGTTATTAAACTCTTTAGTCAGTAATCACTTGTGGAACTGTGTGGAATATTTGGTAATGAGTTTTAATCCTAATGTTAACATTCCCCTCTATATAAATTAAGCCTACTGTATTACAACCATAATTTTATAGGCTAGTTCAGAAAATTAACCCTTTGTAAAAGCTAATTGAAATAGAAAATACGTTCTTGAAATGCCATTGATTGTATGTTCCAAAAAAGTGCTTGGACATCAACTGTGAATACTTGCATACATTTATATTTATTTGTCAGTCCAATCTGGGTGATGAAATGAACAAACACATATTGTTATCTATCAGTGATAACATAAAAAAGACAAATGATTCTTTGTGCCCTTAACCTACATGACAATAAGTATATCAGATAGTAAGCAATTAGATTGCCAAGGTTATGTCAAAATATGTGATGCAACTTGTCACTGATAATAATAGTTCTGAGGTCACTCTCTAGCTATTAAGCTTTCTGTGCTCGTTCTGCGTGCTGAAAGCTTCCCTGTGAATTGGTAAAGGTGAAGCTCAAGGCACATACGGTTAAACAGGCTGTCAAACTCGAAAATAACATTCATTAATCCATGGTTGGACATATCAAGGCTAATTTGGCGCGTACACCATATTCAGCCATCAAATTTTGACATATTAACCTTGATATAAATTTTCATCACTTTTAGGCACTAGCTGATAGCATGGTTTCATCGGAGCAGAGAAGTATTCAAGGCAATGACATGCTTTATCAACTTGGCCTTAACCAGTTGCTTTATTGTAGTCAAGGATAAATGTCTAAACAGTCTTCAAGATTTACTGGCGTGTTTGGGTTAGGAAATCTCGAGACGGAAAGACTGCATTTGCCTGCTTAGCCACAAAGTGTCACTGTTGTCTTGCTGTTTCATTTAATTTACATTTTTGAAAGAGGCTCAACTGAACCATAACTGCATACTGGAATATCCCGCTAATGAATATAAAATGTGGTTAAAAAGGTGGCGCAACAAAACGCTTATAGCAGTTAAGTGGTTCGTTGCACTTTTAAAACCACTTTGAATAGAATCAACGATGAAGAAAATTGGATTAAAACTGAGTAGAAATGACATATAATTGGATTTAAGTTAAATGGGTGAAAGGACGAAAACATATTCACAGTGACGTGATGACACTTTCTACACTACTGTACATCAACATTTCTTGGAAAGATGCCCTTATAAAGCAGTGTAATGTTGTTAAACTGTCCATGTTGGTGTCTGGTCTCTATTTACATGAACACTAATGGTGCAGGAACAAACGTTAGCTATTTGAGTCATGACGAGGTTGGAGTCGTGACAAGTTCTCTCATGGTTCACCTAAATTACCAGCAGTAGGCCTACTGGCTGAGGTAAATATTTATTCATTCATTCATGCACTCATTCTGCCTTTAAACCATAATTTTAAGCACTAGGGATGTATGTGTCAAATCTTTAATCATCTTTACTCACTTCCTCTGTTTTCTCTCTGAAAGCTTTGCCACCAGGCCCTAAATTAAGTCTAAAATGTGACCCTGGACCACAAAACCAGTCTCAAGTAGCATTAGGTATATTGTACATTGTATGGGTCAAAATGATTTATTTTTCTTTTTGCTAAATATCATTAGGATATTAAGGAAAGATCATGTTCAATGAATATATTTTGTACATTTCCTACCATAAATGTATCAAAACTGAATTTTTGATTAGTAATATGCATTGATAAGAACTTCATCTGAACAACTTTAATGGCTATTTTCTCAATATTTTGATTTTTCTGCACCCTCAGATTCCATTTCAAATCATTGTATCTCGACCGAATATTGTCCTGTGCTTTCAGATTTCAGATTTTTTTTAAATGACCCTTTTAGGCTCATTTTTAGTTTCCTGATGGGTTGCACACCAATCTTGTGTTTTATACGTAATCCGTGACACATCTGCCACACATCTGCCATGAAGCCTTATTTGCTTAAAATACCCTGGTCTGATGACCTGAGGCTACGAATGTCTTTTTGACATTTACAGGATGATAGTAGCCATGGCGTCATCCACAGGTTTCACGGTGTATGTGCGCATGCTCCGTCCTGACATTATTTTTTGCGTCCAGAGAGCTTTCCCAGTCCCTCTCCCACAGCCGAGGCTTGATTGTTGGACTGCAGATCCCCCCAAAGACCTCCACTGTGGGTCAGGAATCCAGTGCTCCCTGTGTCAAATAATTCTGTTCCTTATGGAACATGCGACACGTACTGTACAGTAGCTGCAGTGCTCTTGTTATATAATTGGATTAAACTGCTTGAAGAATACACATGCTTGAAGAATAAATGCACTGTTAAAGATTGACGGTTGCGAGGTGGAAAACAAATTTAGCTTTTCATATTTCTGATTTGTTTTCACCAGTTGTAAGTTACAACCTATATACAATACATCTACTAAATATTTGAGCGTTTCCATTATACATAGAGTTACGTTGAAACTAAATATTTACAGAAGCCTCCAACCAGAAATAACATCTGGAATAAAATGGCAGACTGATTTGGATTACATCATTACGCTCATGTTTTATGAGACTTTACTGATGTTGATGACATTCATGCTTGCTTACGTTAACAGAACATAGGAATAAAGCAAACTTAAGAAACTTATTAATAAACTTCTTAAAGGGATAGTTCACCTAAAAATGAAAATTCTGTCATTAATTACTCACGTTCATGTCGTTCTAAACCTCTAAGACCTTTGTTCATCTTTGGAACACAAATTAAGATATTTTTGATGAAATACAGGAGCTTTCTGACCCTGCATAGACAGCAACGCAACTGACACATTCAAGGCCTAGAAAAGTAGTGAGGACATTGTTAAAATAGTCCATGTGACATCAGTGGTTCGACCGTATTTTTACGAAGCCATGAAAATTTCTCTTTTTTTTCGTGTCAGTATTCAGCATGTGTTCACGACAGCACCACAACACGTTTGATGGCAGTATTGTTTTCTGTATGCTATACAACAGAATTGTATCTTGCAACATCGACACTGGTTTTGAACTAAATTGAATCAAAATTGACTCGAGCTGAATAACAACATTGCTGCCTATTCTAGAACTCCCTATACTGGAGCCGATTGATTACCTTCACACAGTTATTGATCTGAACCGACTGAACTGAGTTAAATAATAACACTATTGATTTTAAGAGCTGCTTTAAAGCAGAATCTGAATGGTCTCCATAGCTCAGTTTTTATAATTGCTTCTGCTCTTTCCTGTTATCTCTGAGAAGCTGCCTTGACACAGTATGTACTGTATAATAATCATATTGTATTGCAAAACACTTTTGTTGCTATGAAGATGGAATACGGGTAAGGTTAAGGACAAGTTTGATGGTATCGGTAGGTTTAGGGTGGGTTAAGGTGTAAGAGATGGGTCAACAGTGGAATTATGAATGTAGTTACAGAAAAAATTACCGATGTAATTACGTCATGCAGGTATAAGAGGGATCATACAAGATGCATGCTATTTTTTATTTAGTACCGACCTGAATAAGATATTTCACATAAAAGACATTTACATATAGTCCACAAGAGAAAATAATAGTTATCAAAATTACCTGTTGGTACCTGAATGATCCACAGCTGTGTTTTTTTTTTATTTAGTGATAGTTCCTTGTTTGTCCTGAACAGTTAAACTGCCTGCTGTTCAGAAAAATCCTTCAGATCCCATAAATTCTTTGGTTATCTATTTTTTCACACAACTGAGGACAACTGAGGGACTCATATGCAACTATTACAGACGGTTCAAACGCTGACTGATGATCCAGAAGGAAAAACAATGCATTAAGAGCCAGGGGTGTAAACTTTTGAACAGAATGAAGATGTGTACATTTTTCTTATTTTGCCTAAATATCATATTTTTTTCATTTAGTACTGCCCTTCAGAAGCTACAGAAGATACTTTCATGTTCCCCAGAAGACAAAATAAGTTGCATTTACCCTGATCTTCAAATTCAACAAGTTTTCACCCCCTATTCTTAATGCATTGTGTTTACTTCTGGAGCATCAGTGAACGTTTGAACCTTCTGTAATCGTTGCATATAATCCCTTAATTGTCCTCAGTGTGAAAAGATGGATGTAAAAATCATAGTTATTGCTGGAAAGGGTTCAAATACACAAAAATGCTGAAAAACCAAATAATACATGGGACTTGAAGGATTTTTCTTAAGAATAGCAGGCAGTTTAACTGCTCAGGACAAACAAGAGACTCATGAACAACTCTTACTAAACAAAACAAAAAAGCTGTGGATCATTCAGGTTACAACACAGTATTAAGAATTAAGCGTATGTAAACTTTTGAACGGGATAATTTTTATGAATTCAACTATTATTTTATATAATAGACTATATGTAAACATCTTTTATGTGAAATTATTATCTTATTCAGGTCAGTACTAATTTAAAAATAACATGCATTTTGTTAGATCCCTTTTATTTTGGTATAATAATTAACATTTTGCAGATACTGCGAGGTGTATGTAAACTTTTGACCCTTAACTGTATGTACACAATACACAAGGCCACCTAATATAAAGTGGAATCAAACAGTTTGTGTATGTATAATAGATTTCATGATTATTTATATATATAATTTTTCTGCTTAAATGTATTGACGTTGACAGTTACGTGATGCAAAAGCAAATAGCGTTTCAACACTTCTGTTATAAATTTGAAAGTGTATTGGATCAATAAAAGCATCATGGCTAATGACTTACTAGCTAAAACGAACTTTTAGATTATTGTCTCTAACGTATCTCCTATACAAATTTCAGGATGACACTGGCTAAAATAATGGACGAGAATAAAAGGGGTCATTCTAGTCTCGATATCATTCACTATCTGATACATTTGCTGCCATTTCAATTCACTCGGCTAATGGCGCAGAGGAGACGTGACCTGAAAGGACTACATTACTATGAAATGGAGGGAGCGACTGCCAGGGGCCAGAAAGATGGTGCACTAAAATACATGCCACGAAACACAGAGCCTCTGATCATTTCAAACCGATAAATGAATTCACACCTCTGTAACCCATAAAGAAGGACTGTTTCATCAAATGGACTGCCGCATTGTCGAAAAACAATTCCATTATCTTGTCAGTCTTGATTTCACAACGGATGTTTGTTCAGGGAAAACATTAATCAAAGACGTTTAAATCAGAGACGTTTTACTTTCTCATACAGTGCAATTCGTTGATGAGTCAATGTGTGGAGAAACCCACGAGTCCCATGATTTCATAACACTGGGGTTGAAGTTCACTCTGTCAACGGGCCTAATCAGCATCAAGCAATGATGAAGACTGAATCTGTCGTAACCTTATTCTTTCTCAGTGCTTTAAAGTGTGCTGAAGAGATTCTGATTTAAGGGAACAATCTCTTCGATCTTTCAGTGCACTGGTTTTCAAACACACACATGCATAAACAGTCCAGGTCTGTGATGAAAGGACCAATGAGCCCTTAAACGCCATCTGGCCAAATATCCACCTCTCTTTGTGCTTCCTGGCACGTAGCTCCCACGTTTATTTATGTTACCGCTAACAGACACGGCCACATTAATTCCTCACACATGCTCCCTTGCGTGGGTCAAACACTTTCTCACTCTCTCAGACAGTTGGGGGACAAAGGGGTTTGTTTGTTTGTCATTATTTAAGTGTGTCATGAAGCATGCTTACTGGAACAGTACACTACACAATCCGTTCACATCAATTTACGGTAACTGTTTGACTCAGAATTGCAGTCCGAAAACATGTTTATATCAATACGAAGTCAACATTTTAAAAGAAAATGAAAATAAATAGAGGTCACCTTCTTATCAACCTTCATATTCCAATCCATTTTCCATTCTGAAACAGGCTTGTAAATGGCCATAAACATCACAGTCCTGTACGCGATGTAAAGAAAGCTTAGTGGCACCTGTTTTATAATACATTTATCTTCTGACTTGAGTTACGGCATCAGTCTTTGAAATACAACAGATAACCTGCAGCTGAACTTTAGACTCGGATACACTCATATGGGATGTTTTTTATCAGTTGTATGCTTAAGATGTGGCTGTCTTTAAAAGAATAGTGCACTGAAGAATAAAAGGTCATTTACTCAGACTCTTTTCTTGTGTATGTTCTTTTACAGTGAATGAGGCTGTCAAGCTTTACTGTAAAGTACCATGAATACAACAAAATTATTCTCATGACTCATGTCCTATATTCCAAGTCTTTGTTCGCTTACAATCTTCCACTCCAATTATGGAAGATTGTAACGCAACCGGAGCGAGTCACTTGAGAACCGAATCACACAGATTCGAGAATGAATCATTAACACTGTTTAACTGATTGATTCAAAAGATCTTACTCGAAAGCATGTTCTTTTAGTGAATTGGATATTAGTACTACTGTAAAGAAACACTCAGCAAGGAGTACTTACATCTCAGTCGTATAACTTCAGGTGACCTGCAGTTCATATCATATGAGCCGTTTTTATGGTGCTTATCTGATATTCTTGAGGCGGATAGTCCCATTATATTAAAAGTGTGGCCAAAATATTCTTTAAAAATTCACGTTTAGTGTTCCAGGACGTAAATCTGTTCTGTGGGTTTTGAACAATGATAACTAAAATAAAGTTGAAGTTAAAAGTTTACATACACCTTGCAGAATCTGCAAAATGTTAATTATTTTACCAAAATATCATACAAAATGCATGATATTTTTTATTTAGTGCTGACCTGAATAACATATTTCACATATTTATTTATTTTTTTTGTTTAGTGATAGTCATATGTCCCTTGTTTGTCCTGAACAGTTAAACTGCCCACTGTCCTTCGGGTCCCACGGATTTTTTGGTTTTTCAGCATTTTTGTGAATTTGAACTCTTTCCAACAATGACTGTCTGTATTTGAGATCCATCTTTTCACACTGAGGACAACTGAGGGATTCATAAGCAACTATTACAGAAGATTCAAACGCTCACTGCTGCTTCAGAAGGAAACACAATGAGAGCCATGCAGGGGTGTAAACTTTTGAACGGAATGAGGATGTGTACATTTGACTTATTTTGCCTAAATATCTTTTTTTTGTTTTATTTAGTACTGCCCTTCAGAAGCTACATAAGATTCTTACATGTTCCCCAGAAGACAAAATAAGTTACATTTACCCTGATCTTCAAATTCCAAAAGTTTACACCCCCGGCTCTTAATGCATTGATTTCCCTTTTGGAGCATCAGTGAGTGTTTGAACCTTCTGCAATAGTTGCATATGAGTCCCCCAGTTGTCCTCAGTGTAAAAATATGGATCTCATAATCATACAGGCATTGTTAGGCAGGGTTCAAATATTCAAAAATGTTGAAAAAACAAAGAATTTATGGGACCATTGTGGGATCATACGGGTAACAACACAGTATTAAGAATCAAGTGTATGTAATATGTAAATTAACCTTTTGCAGATTCTGGAAAGTATTTGTAAACTTTTGACTTCAACTGGACATGTTGTTGTATTAATAGTTTTTGTTTTCATAAAGCAAAGAAGCTTTTTTTAGTGTTTTGCAGTACATATAACTGACCTCACAGTGACGTCTTTTCTGTTTTTTTGAGTTTGTGTGTGTGATCACACAATATGGTATTAACAGCTGTTAAGTGATAAGAAAAAAGTGTACTTTTTTCGTTATTACTGAACATTGTTCTAAAGCTACAAAATTGTTCTTTTGTAACAAAAATGCTGTGACCAGAATTGTGGCTTGGACACACAGCAATACAGAACAATCTAAGAAGCCTTCCTTGACTGCTCAATGAAATGTCTTGACTGACAAGACTGTTATTATGATGTCTGGCAGCCTTTTATTGAGCTTGCTCAGTCAGACTTTGACTGTTGAGCACTATGTTTTTCTCTCTCTCCCAGTTTATCTGGGGCTGATAAGACTAAACTAACGAATAGCACCTGCCTCCCATTCAAGCAGAAATGTGTACTTGAGGTAGTGCGTAAAAGCAGTGCTGATGGAGTAACTCTACCATAACAAAGGAGGATGTGATTCGAAAAGCGTAGGCAGGAACAGGGTGTGTTGCACTGTTCAGCTCATTTTAAAAGGCTAGTAAGTAAGCTTCCTACATAGACACGTGCCTTCTAAAAGTGCAGTAACATTGCCAAAATTTTGTGGGCAAAAAGATGCTTTTGTTTATTGTCAATAGCATAGCGATGCATCTCACACAGAAATCACTTTCAAAGCAAATTTCTGTTGGCCATTTGAAAACTTGAACACCTTGAGAAGTCTTTGTGGCAGGAAAACTCATGGGCAAAACATGGACAAATCTTACATTTCAAATCGCATAGATTCCTATCGAAATTAATTGATGGTTACCTATGAAAATTCATGCACAATGGTAAATGTGTCTGCACCTTTAAAGAGACAGTTCATGTTCTGTCATTAATTATTCACCCTCATGTTGTTCCTAACCCGTAAGACCTTAATTAATCTCTGAAACACAAATTAAAATTTTTGATGAAATCCAAGAGCTTTCTGACCCTGCATAGACCCTGCAACGCAACTGACACGTTTAAGGCCCAGAAAGGTAGTATATGTAAGGTAGTATGCTGTCTATGCAGGATCACAAAGCTCTCGAATTTGATCAAAAATGTCTTCATCTGTGTTCCGAAAATGAACAAAGGTTTGGAACGACATGAGGGTGAGCACAAATACTAATTTTACTGAGCTGTATTATGTATACTGTTCAGTCTAGCATCTTAAATGTATTTTCTTCCACTGATATCACAATGCCTTCTACATATGCTGTATGCTAGCTTGTCCTAACCAGCCCCCCAGTTTTTGGCCTAAGCAGCCACGATACGTGACAAGCGTCAGGGGATTCTATTTCAGAAACAGTTTCTAATTCTGGGTTGTCACGGCTGGAACAACTGCGAACAAACTATGACGATGATAATCAGAGGCACCGATTAGATGCTTCATTTCATGTTAAAAGGGTCTAATTTGAGTTTGAGTATCATTCTGCCTAACCTTTACAGCCATATTGAAAGCTACAATTAATAAATGACCTCAGATGCTGAAAATAAATTAAAGGAAAGAATGTGAACTCTGTGTGAAAAAAAAAGTACTCACTTACAAAGTATGCATTTTTATTTATGTTATTTTTTTTTAAAATATATATTTATTAATTAGGTTATGTTCTTATCCATTTCATTGTAAATGCATTATGTTTGCAGAAAGAGTCTACCCACACTTTCTTCTGATTGGCCGGGATATTTGATTGATTGTGCCAAGTCTCGCAGTCATGTCACTTCAGACAAATTGCTTGTCTCTAGAGTCCAGTCGAACAGTGTTACAATTAGTTTCAAATTAGTTATATTAGATTGTGAAATAAATAAGATGGCCAACTTTTTAGATGTCTTCATAACTCCCTTAAATATGCTTCCAAGTAGGGTTGTGCCGATAGAGGCTTTGCACTTACGTCATGGTTGGGTCAGTTACCCAGATGCACGGCCATACTTGTGATACTCGGATGTAAACAATAACATGGATTGCATGGTTAATGTACTACTGAATACGTTGTTGTGCTAATTTATGCTGTCTAAATTATGTGGAAGCTGCTAAATCATATAGAGAAGGACTTAGTAATCAGGAAAGGGTGTATGACAAACTAAATTTAGTAGGTCAGTGATTCTTGGGAATTTGGATAAAACAGGTTTTAATTTTCAAAAAAAAAAAAATGTGTTTAATTACACCATCTGAATGTATATTATTATAGACCAAGGTCTTAGCTTTTCAGCAATGTACTGGTGTCACCTCCCAATTTTGTATTTTTTTCACAAAATAGGTGTTTTACTTTTTAGCGTTTTACATTTACTTTTTGCTTAAATCAAACAAAATATGTTTTTATTTAACAAACGTATTTTTGTATTAAAAGAGACTATTACTTTAATAACTCAGCAGCACTGACAAAATATCATGTATGCATATTTATTTAAAAAAATTAAAACTCCCTCTGACGGTGATGCCTCATTACAACATAAAATTCCAAAATGTATACCAACGGCTTCTTGTTTAACAACTTTATTTAACTATTTGGTCCAACAAATAACAATCCTGAGCACTGTGATAAAATATTTTTCAAATATTTCAACACCATCAGACAGAAAACCTGACGGTGGTGACATCTGACGGTGGTGACAAAAACCTACTATTTCACATGATATGCATTAGTTGTTCACATTAGCCATCTTGTTTCCACTCTGTTGCTAGCTACTTCAGACTTGTTCGTAAAAAGTATACATTTATGTCATAATCATATCTAATATTTTTTATACAAAAATGCCACAGTAGCAGTGTCCAAAAATATGAACAAGTTTAAGAGAAAATAGCAAATTGACAGGAGCTTGGCTGATCTTGAAGCATGCAGTAGAGCTGAAGATTTGATAATGTGGTCCTCAGGAATGCAGTTGACCTTGTAGTTGCCTGATTTTATTGCTTTTTATAAATATCTGACGGTGGTGACGCATATGTGGGACACATTTTGTGCAACAAAAAAATAATTGTAAATATTATTCAAAACACAGTGTTTGTAATTTTTGATACATATTACAATGTACTCTTTCATATAGTAAAAATATTATTCAATTAAATGATTACTTTTTGCTTTTTTAATCAAGTTGAAATGATTATCTCCTATCTGAGGACAAGTGATTTTGTAGGCAATGGGCCAGATTTGATAATTAAATTAATGCAAAATTAAAATAAAACTTATAAAAGAACCTTACATATGTGCAACTGACCCCCTGATTATAATCTTGATTCTTTTGATTTATGAAAATGTTCTTCATTTCCAACAGAATGAGCACTTTTCTTGGTGGGACATGTTTTTGCCAAATTTTCAAGAATCAGTGAGGTGGTAAAGATACACACAAGCAGTATTAATGTAGATATTAGCCTAATATTTAACCTACCTGACCAGAAATGATTAAAAGACAGAAACGATTGTTGTCAAGATTCTTGCTCTGGAAATCCTGTTTCAGTTTGGCCAACCACACACACTTTTGTTCCTCAGACAGTTTTTGCACTCTTCTCCTTGATTTGTTATAACTTTTGGCAGTCTATAGTACTTCAAATGTTTTTCCCAGTCCAACCGAATAGTACAGCCCAAAACATGACTGATAATTGATAATTATAGATCGTTTTCACCATTTGATCCGCGTTTTACAGTGTTGCGCTTTAGAACCAACCACACACGATTGCGTTGAGTTTATAAATGCAGTAG
Organism: Garra rufa; assembly: GCF_049309525.1. NCBI lineage: Eukaryota > Metazoa > Chordata > Actinopteri > Cypriniformes > Cyprinidae > Garra > Garra rufa. The sequence goes on from NC_133372.1 coordinate 29,758,593, forward strand.
CCAATCAGAGGCGTTCAAATGAGTCATCGATGAAACACCGCAGCTGTGTTGCTCAGATTCTGCTTTGGAATTTTATCATCATAAACAACGAAGTGCAGATGTAACTTAATGTTAAGTATAATAGATTTATTCATCATACAGTGTAGACAGCTTTACTAATTATAACAAGAGTGTTTTTGAAGTGCATAAACTCTGAAGTGAGTGATGATGTTCTTTGACAATGTAAATATTATTTGCTCGTTTTCTGTGGGCTAGCTGCTGTTTGAATAGCTAAGGAAATGTAAGCATTATCATTAGTAACTTACAATGCTTCTATTAAATTGTTATCATGTTAAATACAAATGAAGTAATATTAAAATATTTTATGACACCCATATGCTACTTTATTAAAAAGATAATGAGTAAGGTTAATGTTGGTTCACTCTCCGGCTATGAATCTAAGTACGTTAAGTAAATAATTAATAAATTAACATTGTGTATCTGCGATCTCAAAGGCTGAGGACTACTTCCAAGGTCAGTTCACTATGTTTTGGAACAGAGCAAGTGAACAATTCTACTTCTTTTATTTTCTTACTGTACCAACAAAACATGTTTTCTGGTTCGTCTCATTGACCCCGATGAACCACAATCCTGTTTCCTCCTTTTATGAATGTTTTATGGTGAAAAATGACCCGCACAATCTAAGGCCACCATGACTCCATTTCCTGTGTAAACGTAGCAGCTGGAACTGATTTGACATGACATTACTCTGAGGTGAACCATTCTGTTTTTTCACCCATGATTTGATAGACTGAGATATAGAGCGACATTAAACACTAGCTAAAGAGGGGTGATCTCACCTCACAGGCTTGTTTCTCATCTGGAGTCTTGTTCTTTGATCAATACGGCCGGTCTGCATCAACTGAAGTATGAAATCAGAAGGGTTGTGAGGTGATGTATAACATATTGAGCTTGAAGGAGTCTAGTTTTTTCTGCTTGAGAACCTACACCACTTCAAATTGAGTGTAAACATTGCACACAATGAGTGTTCGGTGGTTGCTTGTTTAAATGAATTTTCTTGGTTCAGTACGTGTTAAGGTGAGTTGCCAGAACTTGTGGCATAGTGTTGATTATCTATTATATTTAGAACATTTCCTGGAAAACGTAGGTTACATGAGGCTGTTACAATTGAAATCAATAGGGGCAATTTGTAAAAAAACCCTCTAATTTTGTTTGAAAAACTTTTTCTGAGTAAAATGATATCCAATTTTAGATTTTTTTTAAGAAAGCATCATAAACCCTAAAATGACTGTCAAAACAATGATGTTACAGCTCAAATAATACACACGTTTTCACATAAAAATTAATGTGCTCTTAAAAATTGCTTTTTTCCATGTCAAAACTGGGGCATTCACTTGTTTCAATTGACCTCATTTTTTATTCATTTTTTAAGAAAACAAGTGTTCTTTTTCTCTTCTGTAATCAGCATTGCTGTATGCCACAAAGGCTGTTGATTGAGCTTAATTTCTATTGAACCTCGAATATTAAGGTGACAATCACAGTTGCAACAATAACTAGTCAGACCTTGACAAATTAATTGTCTGAGAACAAAAAAATCAATAGAAGTCAGGACTACAATCTCGGAAAAGTTTGCATGTAATTGGTCTGCACTTTAACTTTGAGGCGTGAACGTTACCATCAGATGACAATTTTCAGAAATTGCCCTATTTTGTTGTTTTGCTCTTGCACATTCTGTACTAGGAACATGTCCAGCTTTTAAACATCTGCACATGCAGCCTCAAGATACAGACAAAGGCATGTAACACAAGCTATTTTTTCCAACATGCTAATCAAAACCACAGCGATTCAGTCTGATTTCTTGGCAGGAAGTTAGACGGAGATGTCAAAACTCCACGTAATGGTGATATGTTGTGCACGAAATAAACAATATAATTGTTGTAAATAAGTTAGAAAAATATTTTTTGTTGTTTAATTGTTATAATTATTATAATTATTTTATATAGTTTTAATAACTAATATTCAATATTATCAATATTATTTAGGGAGGCACGATATTGGATTTTTGTCAATGTCCGATATGCCGATATTTCTGAACTCATTTTGGCTGGTGGTCGATGCTGATACCGATATATTTCCTATTGTTCGGAAACAACACCAAGTCTCTCCTGTGCAGAATTTATAATCAAATTATTTGTATTTATTATAAGGCAATTATTTTTTTAGTTTATAACAAGAAGTTATTTGTTAGAATTAAATAAACGAAAATAAAGTTCTTTTTTTTATAATGACAGTACATTGAAGCTTTAAAAATAATTATAAATGAACTACATCTCAATTTTATTTATTTATTTTTTTTTTAAATGCAGTGTTAACCTTAATATTCTCTTATTGGAAATATAATATCGTGCATCCCTAATAATATTTTTTATATATAAATACAGTACCCATAAATAAAAGTGCTGCCAATTGATTTGTTTTTTGATTAATCGTGATTAATCCCACCTAACATTAAAGTTTTTAGATAATTGCATATTGCAATGTCCCATAAATAAATTTGTACTGTCAATCGATTAAAAAAGTAACTAATTAATTGCACCTGAAATGAATCACGATTAATCGTGATTAATCCCACCTAACATTACAGTTTTAAATATACTTTTATATTCCAAAAATTTCCCATAAATAAATAAATTAGTGCTGTCAGTCGATTAAAAAAAAATTAAGAATTAATTGCTTATTTTGTCTTAAATTAATCACGACAAATCGTGATTAATCCTACCTAACGTTAAAATGTTTAAATATTCTTTTATATTGCAATGATGTCCCATAAATAAATTTGTGCTGTCAATCGATTAAAAAAAGTAACTAATTAATTGCACTTTTGTTTTTTGAAATTAATCACAATTAATCGTGATTAATCTCACCTAACATTAGTTTTAAATATACTTTTATATTCCAAAAAATTCCCATAAATAATTAAATTAGTGCTGTCAGTCGATTAAAAAAATTAACTAAATAATTGCACATTTTTTCTGAAATTAATTACGATGAATCATGATTAATCCTACCTAACAATAAAATGTTTAAATATTCTTTTATATTGCAATAATTTCCCATAAATAAATTAGTGCTGTCAACTGATTAAAAAGTAACTAATTAATTGCACTTTTCCCCCTGAAATTAATCACGATTCATCGGGATTAATCCCACCTAACATTAACATTTTAAATATACTTTTATATTCAAATAATTTCCCATAAATAAATAAATTAGTGCTGTCAATTGATTTTAAAAAGTAACTAAATAATTGCACATTTTTTTTCTGAAATTAATCACAATGAATCAAGATTAATCCTACTTAATATTAAAATGTTTAAATATTCTTTTATATTACAATAATTTCCCATAAATAAATGAGTGCTGTCAATCGATTAAAAAAGTAACTAATTAATTGCACTTTTCCCTCTGAAATTAATCATGATTAATCTCACATAACATTAAAATTTTAAATATACTTTTATATTTCAATAATGACCCATAAAAAAATAAATTAGTGCTCTCAATCAATTTAAAAAAATTAATTAATTGCACATTTTTTCTGAAATTAATCACGAATAATGGTGATGCAATAATTTCACATTTAATCTTCAAATTAATGTAGAAACTTCACATAAACAGTCTTCACATAAACCCATTATTTACCCGTGCCCTTAAGCAAGCAGGAAATATACAGAAATTGAATCAAGTTTTCAAACACTAAATACTAAATAATTATAGATGAACCCTTAAAGCAGCTGGGTTATCATCTTATTTGGCTGCTATTACTTTAAGAGCTGCCGCTGCTGCTGCTTTCATTTGCATAATATGAAATTATACAGTGCTTCGAGTACAGTATAACAGTTGACAGACAGGTAAATTATGAAAGGTCTCCTGCTTGATGTGGTCGTAAAGACATTCTGCATCTAAATAAATGCACTTCTTGTCAAAGAAAAAAGAGACAGAAGCAGCAGTTGTGAGTAGGGTGGCCAAACCTAGCCCCGCCCCTGCATTTAATATTTTTATCTGCGCTAAACTGAAAAAATGAATCGCCTGCATTAACGCGCTAATATTAATAAAGAAATATTTAGTAGTGGTAGAAGTAGTATTTTACTTTTGTGGTTAGCTATGAGTGGTTTCTGTTTCTGTTTACAGATTAATCGCAATCTAGTAATCATTTATCTGCGCTAGTCTGCCCTGAATGTGTAATCAGTAAAAGACCTCTGAAGTCGCCAATATCTAGTTAAAGCTTAATGGAGCGGAAAGACGCACATGCTTTGAGTCACAGAACCACATCTGCGTCCAGGTTACTCATGATAAGAAGAAAAGTGTGGGCTAATGCAAGGTGGAGATGACTTTTCCCCTGAATATAACCTCATATGAGCTTACTTATCGCATTCTCACTCTGCCCTGGTTTAAACTATTGTTTCATACAGACCTTATATGGCCTATAGCTGATGCAGTTGAATGAACTGGAACTGATAGACTTACTGATTCGTTTATTGTTTCTGATGTCACAAGTTTGCCTTTAGATCTCTCCAGGCATCTGACTAACCTGAAGTATTGATATAATTGGTTCAATTTTTTATGGATGTGTCAACAGATTGAAAAAGATAGGCAGGGCTCTACGCTTACTTTTCTTTTTAGGAGCACTTGTGCTCCTAACTTAAAAAAATTTAGTAGCAGAGTTACATTTTTAGGAGCACATTCTAAACAATAATAAAAAAACCTGATAAAAAATTTGCCTTCCTACGAGGTGATATTTGACTCCTTAAAGCGATTTACAGGGGATTTTTGTTTTTACCTTTGTCATGGCATTTTTCTAACTTTATTAAAAGTATATCATCTTTAATGTCACATTTAAGCTTTTTAAAATTTTTAATTAAAACAACGGAACAGGAACAAGTAGGATAAAAATAAGTTACCAATCAAATGAAATCAGTATTAACAAAATTAATTTGTGCTACAGAGGTGGCACAAAAGAGCACAAAAGTGGCTTGTAGGTGTGTTTTTATATTTAATGAGGCTCAGAGGTGGCATTAGTGCAATCAAGTTCATAAATTCAGGTTGAGACGTTGAGTTTTAAATATAACATTTTGAATATAGAAATATTAAATGATTTAAATAACTAAAAAGACAATTTAAAGGGATGCAAACTCACTTTTACATGTTGTTTGAACATTAATGAGTGTTGGCAGTTTGTATACACAATCACCCTACAATGATAAAAATCCACCCAGTGGTATTGTTTTAATCTTTAAAAGTAATATCCCCTTTTTAAAATTAGGTAATTCTCAGCTTCTTGTTGGTGTGATGACACACAGACAGAGGCCGCTCCCACGATAGTTGATTGACATGAGCGCCTTACCTTAGACCCGCCCTCCCCGAGCTGAAACTCCGACTCCGATCGCCATTGTGTCGACTCAGGTGCAGAGGAAAACAAGAATATCTCCGATTGAGCGATTGAGGTGTTCTGTTGTTGGATGTAATAATGAACATAGCAGTAGTCATTTACTCCCGACATCTGAGCCGCTGAAGATGCAGAGGATTAACGTTACTTTCATTTTTGGAAGGAAAGCGCAGATCCCGATCTACATATGCATCTATGTTCGTGCAAATCATTCGTGAGGCAGCTTGCAAATGGCCTTTCTTAATAATGTAGTTAGCAAGTTTCGCAGCTAAACGCGGGTAAATGCGGCTAAATGTGGCTAAAGTAAACATTACAGCTCGTCATCCCACAGCAGAGAGGGGCGGGGCGAGCAGAGCTCATTAGCATTTAAAGAAACATGCAACAGAATAGCTCGCTCTAAAAAGAGCTGATTTTGACAAGGTAAAAAGAGTGTCATTGAAAACTTTTAACCAAAGCATGTTATAGACTTCTCATTAAGACCCTAAAGAATCATATCAACTTGTGGAAAATGGGCATCTGATGACCCCTTTAAAAATAAAGTTAAATCTGCCAGCAGGTGGCGGCAAGACACTGATTTAATTACTGAGTCATATCATTCATTTGACTCGTTCGAATGGCTGATTCATTCAGGAATAAAGCAAGTGACTGTATTTATGAATGGGGAATTGAATCATTTCACTAGATTTGTTTAAAAACGCACGTTCATTTATATAAACGTCGCTGTGTTTGAATGGAGATGTGCAGCGGCTCAGTTGTGACTTGTTTCAGACTATTTTTGATGACGAAATGAGTGTTATAGTCAGACAAATGTAAGTCACTTAATAATAATGTCTTGTTTATTTAACTGTTGTATTAAATCAATATCTCATTTACAATCTCCCTTAAAAATGATTAAAAGCTGTCACTCATCTTAGTTCATTTCGATCTCACTAAGTTCGATTATAATCAACAAAGCTCTCTATACTGCAAAATGAGTCTTTACACTCTCTCTACGCTTTGTTTATGAAAGGATTCGTAAGATATGTCCGTGATACATTGCTTAATGTTGCAAAAACGTAGCTCCCCTCAGCGCAGACACAAATATGCTGATCGGGTCAGTCGCACTAGTGCTCCCAAATATTTTTTTATAGTCGCACACAGTAGTTTTCAGTCGCAAATGCGAGTCGCATAGAGCCCTGTAGGGTGAGAAAAGATGTGTTTAGATAAAATAAGATAAAATGAAACAGAAAAACTTTGTGAAATGTTACTAATATGTGACCCTGGACCACAAAACAGTCATAAGGGCCTTTTTTTAATTTAACAGACATAATCTGAAAGCTGAATAAATAAGCTTTCCATTGATGTATGGTTTGAGGGTGCAAAAAAAATCTAAATACTGAGAAAATCGCCTTTAAAGTTGTCCAAATGAAGCTCATCAAAAATTAAGTTTTAATATATTTATGGAAGGAAATTTACAAAATATTTTCATGGAACATGATCTTTACTTAATATCCTAATGTTTTTTGGCATAAAAGAAAAATCTTAAATTTTGACCCATACAATGTGTTTTTGGCTATTGGCTATTAAGAGACACATATTAGTAATGTGTCTTTCTTTCATGAAATCATTGCTAGCAGGATTTCCATGCTCCCATAAATCCAACATGAAGTGCATTTCCTTCATGAGCGGGTAATTTATGATCTTACACTCTGTTAAATATAGACCTGACATGATCTGATATGTAAATCAGCGTAATGACAGCTATTACATTACAGCCGGGGGTTAGGAGTCTGTTCCTGGCTTCAGATGATTACAGAATTTGGCCTTTTGCCTTTTCATTTTAGACTGTAGTAAATTATTAATATTTTTTCTATTTGTGTCTTGATTTAGTTGATCAGTTCCAAATAATAAAGAGGTCTTGACATAAAGGAAGTATTTCTTAAAGGTTTCATTGAGATTTATTAGTTGGACAGAACTAAACGTTCAGTTGCTTTGAGCACAGCTTTATTTTCATTTGTGGCAGTCCTAATATGTAATATTTATTTCTTGCCACAGATTCATTTCTTCAGGGCATTAGGGGGTACGGACGAATTAATCCGAGCATGGAGACCACAAATATTTGACAACTTAGAGAATGTTGCTTTTGTGACCTTAGGGGCTGCAGGGTGACGTGGAGGTCAGTCGAAAAGTTCAAATAAATTCTGTGCTGTGATTGTTTGTTTAAGCCACTCTGGTGAATAAAGGCAATTTTATGACATTTTCTGACATGGAAGACATGGCATTTGCAGCTTAAAAATGAAAACGATTTAATGCCAATAAGATGGAAAGTATAGTCAGGTTTTGTGTTACAAGTGTAAAGAATGCATTAAAAAAAACAACTAATAAACTAATAAATTTAAAAATGACATTTTATTATTTTATTATGATTTTTGGCTTCTGGATGCAAGAAATCATACCTGACAAGACCCTTTACAAAGCTCAATTTTATTTTATTTTATTTTTGTACACGTGCATATAAAATGTTTTATTTTGTTTTTTATTATTACTATTGTACACGTGCATAGAAAAAAGTCCAAATGCAAATAAAGCATGTAAAACGTACAGGGAAACTACATCACAAAAAGTCCATCACCTGGACTTATGATTATACATCACTAAGATTTAGACACAGATTTAGGTACAACAAAAATAACCCTCATATAACAAACATCTTTCCTTTAATAAACTTGCAATAAAAGAGGCAAAGTACATTTATAGCTATATATATTATAGTTAAGCACTATAATTACACAATATTATACTATAATTTCACATTTTATGATGAATTTTGGCTTCTGGATGCAAGAAATCATGCCTGACCATGCCATTTTATTTTATTTCTTTTTTAAATAAAAACAACTTTTTTATTATTTTATTAAAAAGACACTTAAACGTATTTATTTTATTTCAACCTAAACTTTTTTTTTTCAACTAGTTTTCATTTCTCGTTTTCATTCAGTTTAACTTGATTTAAAATAATTAAAATAAATGAAAAAAAAAAAAACTAAACTTAAACTACAAAAATACACAAAATTACTAAATCTTTTAACTAAAATTAACATGAAAGCAGAATATATAAAAATCAAATTCAAAATATGAACAAAAACTATAGTAGTATCTTAATAATACTAAAATTATGCGTTTCTGATTGTAAATCAGACATATTATATTGCAAGGATGGATGGATGCAAGAAATTAGCTCTATTTTATTGTATTTTATTTTATTAAAAAACAAAAAACTATATTTTAATAATAATAATAATAATAATTAATAATAATATTTTGTTTTTATTTTATTTTTTAACTTAATGTACAAAAATAATTAAAAATGAAACTGAAATAAAATGCTTAAAACATTATAAAAAACAATACTTAAACTACTAAAAAACACAAAACAAAAATAAAAAATGACAAAAACATAACAAAATGGCAAAAACTTGAACTAAAATTAACATGAAAGCAGAATATATAAAAATCAAATTCAAAATATTAACAAAAACTAATACTAAAATGATGCGTTTCTGATAGTAAATCAGACATATTATATTATATTATAAGAGGCAAAATATGGCTATATATTGTGTAATTAACCACTATAGATTCTACTACATTTAAAATTAATATTATGAATTCTGGCTTCTGGATGCAAGAAATTAGCTTTATTTTATTTTATTTTATTTTATTTTATTAAAAAACTAAAAATTATATTTATAATAATAATAATAATAATAATTAATAATAATATTTTATTTTTTAACTTAATGTACAAAAATAATTAAAAATGAAACTGAAATAAAATACTAAAAAACAAAAACATTAAAAAAATACTTACTACTAAAAACACAAAGCAAAACAAAAATACAAAAACATAACAAAATGACTAAAACTTTAACTTAAATGAACATGAAAGCAGAATATATAAAAATCAAAAATTCAAAATATTAAATCAAAAACTAGTAGTATCTCAATGATACTAAAATGATGCTGTTTCAGATAATAATATAAGAGGCAAAATATAGCTATATATGTTAATTAACCACTATAAATTCTACTACATTTAACATTTGACAATTCCCTTTACAAAGTTAATTTATTTTATTGTATTTAGTTTAACTTAATGTACAAAAATAATTAAAAATGAAACTGAAATAAAAAAAATTAAATAAAATACTAAAAAACAAAACCATTATAAAAAACAATACTTAAACTACTAAAAAACACATAACAAAATGACTAAAACTTTAACTTAAATTACCATGAAAGCAGAATATATAAAAATCAAAAATTTAAAATATTAACAAAAACTATAGTACTATCTCAATGATACTAAAATGATGCTGTTTCTGATTAAAATAAAATATAACTATATTTATCTAAAATATAGCTATATATGTTAATTAACCACTATAAAGTCTACTACATTTAACATTTGACAATTCCCTTTACAAAGCTTATTTTATTTAGTTTAACTTGATGTACTAAAATAATTAAAAATGAAACTGAAATATATATATATATATATATATATATATATATATATATATATATATATATATATATATATGTAAGGAATAATTGACGACGGGCCGTAGAATTCTTAGAAAATAATGCACACCCGAGGTGGTGATGCGGTCACGACGCGAAGCGGAGTGGCCGTTACACCTCGGGTGTGCATTATTTTCGTAGAATTCTACGGCCCGAAGTCAATTATTCCGCTTATACTACAGTTACCACACCTCAAGACATCGATCAAGTGATATATTTCAAGACATTCGTCCGGTTTTTATCCTTAAAACGCTATTGTGAGTAGGATTAATTTCTTACGCAGCTCATTCAACAGCTTCGTTGCTAGTTCCAAAACGTCATTTTAGAACTAGTAACGACGCTTGGGCTGTTAATAGCAAAATAATGCCGTTAATAACGAAGTTTAGACAGACCGAAAGACAAGCAGACAGACGGAAAGAGTGAGGGAGAGAAACTAAGTGTATGACTTTACCTCTCTCACGTCTGTGTCTCTCAGGGGTGACTGGCAGCATTGTCTCTACTAACAGTTAAATAGTTCATTTTCTTCAAGACCACGCCGTTGTTACCTCGCTTGTGAGAGCAGAGCTGTCATGTCGTTTTTAAGTTGTTAATCGTCAGAGCAGCGCTAACAACTTTAGCGCGAATGCTAACGCGAGTGCAAACTGTAATGTTATGTGTGTGCGTCTGTGAGGTGAGTGAGAGAGGGCGAGAGAAAAAGAGTTTGTGCTTTCCGTACATAATAAAACGTAATATATTGTGGAAAAAAACATGGAAATAATCTGTCGTTTTTATCCTGATGTTTACTGTATTTATTAGTTTGGCCAGTGTCATTGTGGTAGTTATTTTGCGGTTTTGGGCTGTAAGGACCTTTAAAATAACTGAAATGTATGGCGAAGTGATATAGACATGCACTGCGGTCTAAAGCTGCCTGGAACTACGTTCGCCGTGCGTTTCCCTGAATATAATGCACACCTCTAGAACGTTCGTCAGCCAATCAGATTCAAGCATTCAACGGCCCTGTAGTATAAATATATATATATATATATATATATATATATATATATATATACATATATACATATATAAAAACTTAAACTAATAAAAAAATTAAAAATAAAAACACACAACAAAATTACTAAAACTTTCTGATAGTAAATCAGAAAACTATTATAAGAGGCAAAAGATAACTATATATATACTGTAATTAACCACTATAAATACTACTACATTTAAATTTTTATTATGAATTTTGGCTTCTAGATTTAGGAAATCATATCTGATAATTACCTTTCCAAAGCATTATTTTATTTATTTATAATTGTACACATGCACATAAAAAATCCAAAGCAAATAAAGCATGTAAAACGTGCAGGAAAACTACACCGCAAAAAGTCCATCACATGTTTATACTACATCACTAACTGATCTAGGTACAACAAATGACACATCAAACTTCTTTCCTTTTAATAAACTTTGGAAAATACCTTGCTGTCTTGCGTCTGCTTTGTTTGTGCCTCCGCTGTGATTGGCTGGCTCTCATGTTGTGAGGGCTGGCGCTGTATAAAAGGACAGTTGTAGGAGGAGACTGCACTGAGATTGTGAGGACCTGCGTTGTGACACTCAAGACTCTTTTTCTCTAGCGTTGGATTTGTATTACGCACCAGAACCATGTGTAAAGGGCTCGCAGCCCTTCCAGCAACATGCTTGAAAAGGTAAGAACTACTTTACCTCATTGAAAATCATTGGTTTTATAATTATTGTTAGTTCAGCCTTCAAGAATATATATGTTTATATACTTTGAACTGGACTAAAAGCAAAATAGCAGTTTGGGTATCAAAATATTATAGTTGGCTTAGAGTAATGGAAAAAATGTTTTTTATGTTTGTGATCAATTAAAAGCAGCTGTTTGAAAGAGAGTCAAGTAGAAAGTCCTAGAAAACTAGCTTTTGTGTATCATAATTGTTGACATGACTGATTCTCTAAAGCTAAAAGAGTGATTTATTGATGTGTTTTCTCCAACAGCGCCAAAGACATAAAACATAAAATTGGATTCCTGCTTCAAAAGCCAGATCCACTGCAGGAACAGAAGGCTCTGAAGGAGAAAGAGAAGGTGAAGGTCGCTGTGGTGAACAGGTAAGGTCGGACCAACATGACTTATTGTATTCAATTATATTATATTACAATAATAACATATTTGTTTATTAATTCCTTCCTCTAATTCTAGAGTCCCTTCTGTTGAAATCGAGAAATGGAAAGCATCATTTAACAACCTGATCAAAAATGATGGTAAGTGTCAAGATTATTTGCTTATGTGATAAAAATTCAGCCATCCAGCTCAGATCTTAGAAACCAGCGTGTGTTAATGATGAACAAGCCTGCAGCATAGTAATGATTTCATTAATTGGAAAACCTGAGGCCCCCGCATTGACCCTTGTTTATTCGACCATGTATTTGCTGTCAGAGAGCCCTTGGCCTCTAGATTTTTGTCAGTCTGACAGGCCGTGACTGTATTTTTCTCACGCCCCAGAGTGTGGGCTACGTGTCCGCAGACTGCACTGCACTGGTGGCCCCTGAAGAGCTCAAGTGTTCTGCTCTGGTGGGCTACAGGGGTCATCAACCACTAGGACAGTCTTTAGAGAATCCCCCCCAGACTCAAAGTCTTGACCTCTTCATTCCTAAAACCTCCTCAGCATCCGCTCCCCAGGAATAATGAGTTCAGATAGAGATTCGAATGTCTTTGGATCATAGTGACCTAAAAGTAAAAATAAAACCATAAAAAATAGAAATCACAATAAATTTGAACTGAAATCAACTTTTTATTTCAGTTCAAATTTAAAGCAGAATAAATTAAAATCAAATTCAAAATATAAACAAAAGCTATATTAGTATCTCAGTAATACTAAAATCATACCAAGCAAAATAAATAAAATAAATAAAAAATACCCAGAAAATGTTAACAGAAATGAACTTACTTTATTTCAGCTAGTTTCCATTCCACTCATTTTCATTTAGTTTAGCTTGATGTACTCAAATAATTAATAATGGAATTGAAATTTAAAAAATTATATAGCCAACAACAAAACTAAAAGTAAAGAAAAAAACTACAAATAAATAACACAAAATAAAAAATGACAAAAACACGCAACAAAATTCCTAAAACTAAAATGAAAAAGCAGAATACATAAAAATTAATATCTCAGTGGTACTAAAATCATTCAAAAATTCTAAAAATACTAAAATAATTAAAAATTAAAATAAAACAAAATATATAGACAACGAAACAAACAAATAAATAAATAAAAATTATAAAAACAACAAAAAACATTAACATTAACATCAAAGCAGAATATATATAAAAAAATCTAATTCAAAATATTAACAAAAGCTATATTATTATGTTTCCATTTCTCGTTTTCATTTAGTTAAACTTGGTGTACTAAAATAATAAAAAATTAAATTGAGATAAAAAAATTAGACAACAAAACTAAAACTACTAAAAAACAAAACAAAAATAATAAAAAGAACAAAAACACATAACAAAATGACTAAAACTTTAACTAAAAGTAACATGAAAGCAGAATATATTAAAAATCTAATTCAAAATATTAACAAAAACTATAATAGTATCTCAGTGATGCTAAAATCATACAAAAAATTCCAATAAATCCATTTCTCATTTTCATTTAGTTTAACTTGGTGTACTAAAATAACAAATGATAATAATAAAAATGACAAAAACACACAACAAATTTACTAAAATTTTACTAAAATAAACATGAAAGCATAATATCTAAAATATAGTAATATCTCAATGATACAAAAAATTATGCTAGAAAATGTAAAAAATACTAAAATAATTAAAAATTAAATGAAAATCAAGATATATAGACAACAAAACTAAAACAATAAATAAATAAATAAAACAGTAATATCTCAAGGATACTACAATCATGCAAAAAAAATTCTAAAAATACTCAAATAATTAAAAATGAAATTAAAATGAAAAATATAGAGACAACAAAACTAAAACTAAAGAAAGAACAATA